>NW_025780299.1:0-52306 GCF_021130785.1 Homalodisca vitripennis | reverse complement strand
TACTTTTTTCATCCTACCATACACATAAATACTGGGAAGTAATAATCTGGAAAATAGGAGATAAACCCTGTTCTTGTGTATGATTATTATAAACAAATGGCAAATGTAAATGATATTTGTTATCTTGTGCAAATATTTTTTATTGAAAAGAACAGGAGTACAAAATGGTAAAATAAATTATTTTGAAAACTATTTAATGCACATATATTGGATTCTTATGGAGTTTAAGAAATCCCAAATCTTGATGACATGAAACCAACACAAAGGTTAATCAAAAAGTATGAATCGCCAGGGCTAATTAAATGTCATGTGAATGTCTATTTACAGTGTTCCTTCAAAATGGAGTTTAAGAAATCCCAAATCTTGATGACATGAACCATATGAACCAGGAGTCAAATGAGGTGTTGTGTATGAAATAATGTGAATATTGGACAGTTTTCTTTAACAATTTTTAACACTTTTCAACTCAGTATTGCTATACTTGAAGCATACCAAAAGTTTTGGATAAGTATAAAGTTTATTCATAAGTCTTAAATTTCAAGTTTTATAAACAACTATATTATTAAATTAATGAAGAATCTGGATTCACTTACCATTTGTTGGAAGCACATGTTTCACTGTAATATTTAACTTTGAATTTTAAAGTTATAATTCCTACTAAAAGAGACTAATGTGTCTTAAAATGTAATTTGTAATCAGAGCATGTGCTGTTAAAGTACCAATAATAAATCTAAATAATTAAATTATATTTTTAAAATAAAAAAGAACACTATCCAGAGATTGACTACTGTAGTCTTCCTGTGGCAGAATTCTCCAAACAGGATACCCCACTACAAACAGCTTGCAGGAAAGTTGGTTGATTACTATTGAAAACCAGCTGTTGTCATTATCTAACAGTCCCAGTGCTGGGTTATGCTAGTATCCATGGACATTGACAAGCTATTAAGTAAACATCATTGACACTCTCATTTGCTCAAGTTGGGCTATGCATTGGGCTGTAGATAAAATCAGTAATCAGCATTGACCTTCAAAGACAATAATACAGGGTCTATATGTTTGTGTGTATTTTTTTAAAACAAACTTTTTTGTTCAGTGTCTATCTGTTTGTATGTTGTTTGTCAAACTTTTTCATATTTTATCTGTAAACAAATTTTAAATATTTTCAAAAACATTCTATTTGTGTATTTGTTTTTTACTTTAATTTTCATATAAATATAAATAGGCAACAATTGAAAATTATATAGAGTAAAATATATTTCATAACATGAACTCTATGTGGATATAAAGGATATAAAGAACTGTCAGCTTTTTACCTTTTTTATTAAATTAACTACTGGAACCTGCCAAAGCTGCCCAATTTTTTATCTTTGACCTATTCTATATCATACTTAACCCCAATTTGAGCCAACTTTTTCTTCTGTATTGCATTATGTCTAAGAATCCATGTGGTGTATGCAGTATAGGAGTCAAGTACTCTTCGGTAGCTTGCACAGGACACTGTAAACTTTGGTTCCATGCAAAATGCGCTGGACTTTCAAATGGTGATCTGAGGAAACTATTGAAGGCTGGCCATACTACATGGAAATGCAATCAATGCAAAATGCTTCCACTTACAGAGCAACCCAGCCCTCGTTTTAACACAGAAAACATTCTAGCTGACCATTTAGGAGTAAGTAATTACAGTTTTTCTCTAAGCACATCTGTTAACTCAAATAGTCTGGAAAATGAAAATTCTCAATAGTTCCATTAAAACTTTGGAAAACAGCCTTGTGGATAACAATCTCCTACAAACAGAATGCAAATGAAGATGATAAGCTGACGATGGCTGCTAAAATAGGTTCGGCACTGCTTGAAGAGAATAAGCTATTAAAAAGAGCATCTAGCTGTTCTGGAAAACAAGTTGGCATGTGCTCAATGCCATCTGGCAAGCAGTGAAGCAAGGATCGAAGAATTTACCAGTAGAGAAGACAAATATCTTAGTAGGATTGAAGCCTTGACTCAAGAGTTATCAGACTTACAAAGTATTATACAAAAAGAAAAGCACAAGAATAAGGAAATTCAAAAAATCTTTGAAGACCACGATAAACAACAAGAAAAACTCAATGCAGATCAAATCACCAGAATTAAATACCTTGAAACACAAAATTCCCAATTAAACAAAGAGTTATACCTAAAAGAAAGTGAGCAACTCGAAACTAAAACGACTATAGAAAATGAGACTCAAACTACAACGAGTTTTACACCAATGGAAACAAAATTTCAAAGTCTGCCAAACATTATATTAGAGTTGGCCGAAATGAAATCTAGACAAGACAACATGGAAATAACAACAATTAAAAGCCTAAATGATCAGCTCAACAGCAGGTCTACTTTTCCATACACACCAATCCTTCATGAACAGAGCACTCAAAGTGCGATGATTCCAACACAAACAGCTTCAAGATCCAGAGAGTTCACTTCAAAATTATTTGTCAACAGGAGCTCATCCAATACTATGAGGAAAAATAAAGAAAAACAAACAAACCATATGAGTATATCCCTTCAAACTGCTAAATTTGTTGCCAATCAAATCAATAGCCAGCCCATTTCTTTTAAAAACCCTCAGATATCAAACATACTTGGTTTGGACAAGGTGGACTTAGAAACTAAAAACTGTCGAGAGCAACTTATTATCTTTAAACAAAGGGACATTCTCCTTGAAGAAAGGGCCACCCTTCACTGCAACAAAATTAGAACCATCAGAAACAATAGAAGAATTTTACAACAGAAACATTGAAACATTTAAGGCTAATAGTTCAAGAAACCACCCCAATAACAACACTTCTTCTTTTTTAGTACGTGTCTGCCACAGACTGAAGAGAACGTGATCTCTGGCAAAGTTGCTACCAGAAAGACAAACTTGACTATACTGCACCAGAATGTTGATAGACTTAAAAATAAAATAGACATAGTAAACCATCTCTTGCAAACGACAGAACCTGACTTGCTAATTTTAACAGAACATGGATTAAAGAAAAACCAGCTACACAATACTAACCTCCTTAATTACACCTTAATTACAGAATTCAGTCGACTACATCACATAAAAAGTGGGGTTGTGATTTTCTGTAAAGATTCTTTAAAAACATTCGTTGAACCTGTTTCTATTGAAGACATAAGTGTGGAAATGGTCTGTGAAATAACCATCATGGTAGTAAAAATACAAAAACAACGTATCTATATAGTTGGCACTTACAGAAACAAAGGTAATTTGGAAGAATCCCTTGAAATAATTTCACAAGCTCTGGAAGTGATACCAACATGGAGTTGCCCAGTCGTAGTTATGGGGGACATAAATATTAACTGTCTAATTCCTGAACGGGATGGCATCAAGCTTGAAGAAATGTTGAGAAGCCACAATATGACCAGAATGTCACTTCCTCCTACGCGAATAACACCAACATCACAGACATCTATCGACTGTGTTTGCACCAACTTGGAAGAGATGAAGATATCTGTTCAAGTGCTAGATGTAGGTATCTCTGACCACACAGCTCAGTTCTGTAAAGTAGTTTGCCAACAATTTGAAACAAGAACACCCGTTTCTGTAAGGCGAAATTTCTCCGAAAATAATTTGTTAGCAATCAAGGCAAGGTTAGATCAGGAATCATGGGATGATGTACTTGAAGCCCCAGATATTGACTCTGCCTACAACCTTTTCAGTAACACAGTAACTATGATAATAAGCCATGTCTGTCCTCTAAAACGATCAAGAGTGAAGAAAAAAAAGAAGAATAAAATTACAGATGAAGAGGCAGAGAGACTGAGGAAGGACTTGCAAAGAGCCCAGACCACTCTACAACACTACTGGAAATTTAGAAGCATAAGCAACAAACCGCCTGCAAAAAGAAAGCTTATGATTTAAGGCTTAAAGAATTAAGGCGTAAAGAAATATCTTCCCAAATTGCTCGCTCTGATAACAAGACCAAGACCTTATGGGAAATAGTGAATGGTGAAAGGAAAGCAAAAACACACCAAAATCCAAAGCAACTTATAATTCCAGATCTCTCTAGAAAATCACTGACCCAAAAACCATTGCAGATTATTTTAATTTAAACATTCACCACTGCAGCTAAAAATGCTTTGGCTACAAATCCAAGACAATGCTTCACTACAATTACACACAACTACGGTGCTCCACCTCTGACACTTAATCATTCCACAGTAGAAGAAGTGAAAAAAGTAATTTTCCTCCTTTAAAAAACCAAAACATCATCTGGAATTGATAAAGTGTCTTCAAAGCTAATGAAGGTGTGCAGTGAGGAACTTGCTGGACCACTAACCCAACTTATTAATAAGTCATTTGAAGAAGGAAAGTTCCCAACTAGACTAAAATTGGCCAAAGTAATACCTCTTTTCAAACATGGCATTACAGAGGCAAGCAATTACCGCCCTATTTCCCTGATTTCAACGTTTTCTAAGGTGTTTTGAAAAAGCAGTACTCTCTCGCCTCATGAACCATGTTGTAGAAACATGGCATGCTTACAAATCATCAACTTGGTTTTATAAAGGGCCGATCCACAACAACTGCTATTACTAGTTTGGTGGAGTTTATTGCGGATCAACTTGAAGCTGGTAACACAACAACTGCAGTACTATTAAACTTCACCAAAGCTTTCGATTGTCTTGACCACAACCAACTCCTAAAGAAGCTGGAAGCATTTGGGATTTTTGGAACAGCAGCAAGATGGTTTAAAAGTTATCTGACAGACAGGCAAACAGGTGGTTGACTTGGTGTGCACAGACAGAGGAACGTCCCCGTTCAATAAGATCTAGCCCTTTACTAATACCAAGTGGCGTTACCCCAAGGTTCAGTTCTGGGGCCTGTCTTATTTGTTCTTTTTACTAACGATCTCCCGGGTTACTTGGAAGAATTTTCAAAAACCATTATGTATGCAGATGATACGGTTCTACTTTTAGGTAATAAACATCCTGAATTGCTGGAAGTCTCTTCATACACAGCAACGAACATGGCTGTTCAGTATTGCCATAGTAACAACTTGGTAGTCAATGAAGCCAAGACGCAACAACTGGTCTTTGGAAGAGGAAAGAACGATTTTGGACCATTGCCAAACATTGACACTGTGGAAGAAGCCAAGTATCTGGGGATCGTAATGGACAATGGAATGAAATGGACACCTCATGTGGACAACCTCTGTAGCAAACTAAGCTCTGGACTTTATGTTGTTCATCGAATAAAATCGATAAGTGATGTCACAGTTGCAATTACTGCATACTATGCACTCTTTGAAGCACACCTCCGATATGGTCTCACTGTTTGGGGAAAATCAAGTGTAGCCAACTTACAAAGACCCTTGACTCTACAGAAAAAATGTATCAGGATACTGGCAGGCCTGCAGCCTAGAGACAGTTGTAGAACATCTTTTGTTGAAGCTGTCAATCCTCACTGTGGTTTCATTGTTCATCTTAGAAAACAGTAATGTATGCTCATGAAAATGGCTTGACCAGAGGCATTGATTTACATTCTTACAACATTCGTCGAGCAGCAGATTTTACACTACCAGAACACCATTCAGCATTATTTGAAGAGAAGCCTTCATATATGGGTGCAAAGCTGTTCAACTCCCTACCTACCGACATTAAGACAGAACAAAACCCCAAGAAAATGCTGAAAAGATGGCTCCTCCAACATCCTTTCTACTCAATTGACGAGTTTTTTTAAAACTGGAGAGCTTTGAACATCAACCAGTGACTGGACTATCATTTACAAAGCTTTGATTTGTATAATTGTTTTATAAAATTTTGATTTGTAATAATTACCTTTTTTATGACTCTCTTACTGTTCTCAAAGAATATGTAAAATAAAGTATATTGTCTATTGTCTAAATGTGTGCTGCCTGTGGAATACGTTTTTGACAGCAAGAAACATTTCAGCAACGAAAATTCACTGACAAAAGTGAAGTGTACAACCACATTGCGATCAGAGACATCGAAATGTGTAAGTGGGTAGGAAACTTTCAAGGATGGACGGAAAAATGATCATCATGAATCATAATCAATGATCTACATTTTACTTGATGCCATGGACAAAAAGATCAATTAAGACTGGCAATTCACAATCTCAATCTTAACATTGGAATGTGTGTAGAACAACATTGGACAATTGTCATTAAACAATTAGTGATTATTGGTAAATCTTACTAATACAAGGTGTGGATAGAAATTACCAGATTAGTATTGGTGGAGTCACAAAACAAATGCAATAAAGCTGAATATCGTACAGCCGATTATGTGACTCCCCCTTCCACCCCTTCTCGAGTTTTCTATGGCTCCTGTACTTATTCTGCCTGTAGTGTCAGTTATAAGCAGTTAACCTTTTCTATCTGTGTTGGAAAGTATTAAGTATCAAGAAAGAACGGTATCAAATTTCTATTCAACTTGGAAAATCTGCAAATGAAACATTTGTAATATTACAAAAAGTGTACTATGAAGACAGTTTATCACAAACACAAGTGTTTCCAGTGCTTTTAACATTTTAAAGATGGCCACAAAGACACAAGTGATGACGCACCATTTGGCAGACCATCGTCGTCAAAAACTAATGCTAACACTAAAAAGGTTGGTAAGCTTGTTCAACAAGAAAAGTGTTAAGCAAGTTTTTCATGAAAGTTTCAAAATGAAAAAGTGTGTTCAAAAATAGCTCCAAAGTATCTCACACCTGAACAGAAGGAATGCCATAGAATGATTTGTTCTGACATTTCACAAAGCATCAAAAGTATCTTCCTTCTTAGAAAACGTGATTACATACGATGAATCATGCTATTTTACTTACGATCTCAAAACTAAATGTCAAACGATAAATTAGAAATCCTCTGCTTCTCGATGGGTTAAAAAGCATGAATGACAAAATCAAAATTCAAGGCCATGATGAATGCGTTTTTTATAAATATCAAATGGATCGTGCATATTGATTGGGTACCGGAGTGAATCAAAATTGTCAGTGAAGACTTTTTTGGTGGAATACCACATCCCCATCTTAGATCATCAACCCTGATCACCTGACGAGGCCCCCTGTAACATTTTTTGTTCCTTGTAGTCAAGTCAGCTTTGAAGGAATGCAATTTGAGACTATTGGAGCAGTAAGAGAAAAAGCGATAGATGTCATGAACAAGGTTACAGAAAATGATCTGCAGCATTATTATACACAGTGGAAAATTCGCATGAAGCGGTGTATAGTTTGAGGAGGAGAGTATGTTGAAGGGGATAACGTAAAATTGGAAATATCTGTCACTGAAATTTGTTTTCAGCCTCAGTCTGCTTATTTTCTAGCCACATCTTGCATATCAGTAATCACTAATATTTAGTAGAATTATTGGTGAAAATTGTAGCAATCATCAGTAAAATAACAAAATTATTGACATGAGGCCACTCAGTGATTAGTGGCAGACAGACCTGAGATGTATCCTGAGGTCAGGTTTGTTGGCGTACTGCTTCCCACAGACAGGACATTTGTGCCGCTTCTCTCCGTTGTGTCGTTGCAAGTGTTCCGTCAACTTGGCCTTGGACACAAACGATTTGGTACATCCCAACCGGTCACACACAAACGGTTTCTCCCCTAAACAATAAATACAGTTTATAGCACCTGTTATAACGAAAAAGAATTCCTGAACATGTATTATGATTTACTCCTGAAACAGTTAACAATTTAATTAAATTTATGCATACAATTTACGGCCTTTGAAACTAAAAATAATCACAGAGGATTAATGTGTGACATCCCATTATACATGGGTCCTTTGTTCATGTTTGTTTTTGACAACAAAGGTTTGCGAAGAGGATTTTTTTAACTTGCGAATTTTCAGTGAAAAAAAATCACAACATTTTTGATACAGATTGCGGATGCAATCTGATGTCTTACTCAGTTGATAACACATAAACTACAATTTAGATTAAAATAAAGAAACTATACCAAAGCAGTGTGATACACATAAGTCAGGACTCACAACAGATTTTGTGTGTCTTTTCCAACTATGCACTTAATAAAATTAACACTATTTATTATAAATTGAACTGAGTAACATTCTATACACCCAGCAGGGATCACTTCTGGCTGGTTTATACCTTCCAGCTGAACCTAACACTGGGCACAGCAAAAAACCGATGTGTCAAGAAATCAAGAAATCAAGAATCTTTATTGTTGTCCCACTTAAAAGTATTAACAATGTCAGAGCTGGTATGAGTTAGGCCACATCAATTGTCACATTTCTTATAACTAATTAAAATTCCTTAAAACCAGTTTAAAATTCAACATTTACAAACTAATTAAAATTCCTTAAAACTAGTTTAAAATTCAACATTCAATGTTATTAAAATCACTTAAATAAACTTCCTCAACTGAATAAAAGGCTTTCACTTTTAGCCACTTAATTAACATATTCTTAAAGTTCTTAGTGCTCATTGTTTTGGCGTTGAGAGGTAACTTATTAAATAGTTTTGTACCAATGTAGATATAGCTATGTTGGGATTTGCTCAGCCTAGTATATTTCACATCAATTAAGTTTACAGATCTGGTATTATAAGAATGTACAGAGTTTCTTAGGCTAAACGAAGTCAGATTTTCTTTGATAAAAACCAGGCTTTGCAAAATGTAAATACTTGGCAGCGTTAGTATGCCTAGCTCTATAAAAAAAGGTTTACAAGAATCTGTTTCACTTATGTTCACAAGGCATCGAATAGCTTTTTTTTGACATTTAAATACTTCCTTTGCACCAGCAGAATTGCCCCAAAGAATAGTGCCATACAAAAGGTGAGAGTGAAAAAGTGAAAAGTAGGCATTGATAAGTATACTAGGACTTGTACATAACTTGAGTTTCTTTAAACAAAAGATAACTCTAGAAAGGCGAGAGCAGAGTGAGTTGGTATGAACACCCCAAGTAAGGCTAGAATCTAGATTAATTTCTAGAAGTTTCACAGATTTATTTTCAGAGCCTTTAGGTCTACTACTTAAACTAAATACAATGTTTTCTGTTTTTTTCTTGGTTAACCTTTAATTTGTTTGCATGGAAACCATATGTGGGATCTTTCTTTCATGTAATTCAAAATTACATTATTCAGGTTACGATCATTACCTGATGTTAACAGAGTTGTGTCGTCTGCATAGAGTATGGTTTTGTTAGGCACAAAGGCAGGCAAGTCATTTACAAAAAACAGTAAACAAGAAGGGGCCCAGGACGGAGCCCTGAGGCACTCCACAAGTAACATGCTTAAGACTAGACAGGTCTGCACCCACCCTCACATACTGCAAACGATCAGTCAGGTAAGAAATGAACAGAGACAGTTCCTTGTGCTCAACACCATAGTAACTTAACTTTTCTATAAGTTCATTATGAGGTACCATATCGAATGCTTTACTTAAGTCTAAAAGTAGTGCACAGGCTTCTTCCTTGTTTTCAAAACTTTCTAATACATGAGATACAAACATTTTCCACTGCCTTAACAGTTGTCAAGTTATTCCTGAATCCATACTGAGCAGGTGTAAACAAGTGGTTATGCTCAAAAAAATTCACAATTTGCTTTTTTCATAATACTTTCAATTATTTTAGATATAACAGCCACAAGGGCGATTGGACGATAATTGCTTATATTTGACCTATCTCCTTTCTTGTGGATAGGAACAGTGACAGTAACTTTTAGACATTGAGGGTAAATGCCTATGCTAAGAATAAAATTAATTTAAATACGTTAATGGACAGGATATGTTTTCAATAATTTTTTTTAGCACAAAATTCGAGAGGCCAAAGACGTCCTCAGATTTAGAATTGCTTAGCTTATTTACAGTATTACACACGTCAGCAATGCTCACTTCAGACCAAGTGAAAGAGGGTGAATTGGGTGATTTAATACCCGATGATTTCAATACATCTATAGGACAAGCAGTGCTTACACTATCACTATTTCTATTTACAATATCATTAATATTTACAAAGAAGTCATTAAACTCACCAGCTGTAATAGGTGTATCATGGTTTAGACCTTTTTTGTTTAAGCGGCCAGTAACAGAGTTAATAACCGCCCATGCAGCTTTACAGTGATTATTGGATTCCATTATATACTTATCATTTGCCATTCTTTTTGCATTGTCTATTTGCTCTCTGTAATATTTCTTCAAATTTCTGTGGATACACACTAGGCTAGGATTAGACTTACTTCTTTCGTAGCATATATCTAGGAGTAGCCTAACTTTAGCAAGGTAAGGAGTATACCAATTTTTGTTTACCGTGTTACGGCTTTCATTGCTATTCTGTTTTGATAGTTTTTGTTTTTAAAGGACAACATTCATTGAAATTGTCAGTTAAAATTTGCATAAAAGACTGGAAAGCTTCGTCAACTTTACTTGCCAGTAAAAATACATTTAACCAGTTAATCTGACTTAACCTACATTTAAGCCTATTAATACAATTTTCATTCAATAGTCTGTAAGTTATAGTTCTCGGTGTGCAATCTGCAACTGATGGGAACACTTTACTTTTCTTAGTTAGGCCAGGGGAGCTCATCTTCAGAAGAAGTCCACTGTGGTCGGAGAGATGAGGGGGTGTTGTTTCACAGATAAAAGTTGTAGGCTGCAGGTTGGAAATAAAGTTATCCAAACAGGAAGAGTTACGGGTTGGTTGAGAGTTCAGACAAAAACAGTCATAAGACTTTAGCATGTTTAAAAAATTTTTAACTTGACTGTCATTGTTTCTTGGATCTAGGTTCATGTCAGTAGCGATTAAAATTTTAAAGTTTCTATATTTTACCATGTTGTCAAGAGTGTCAAAGAGTTTGGACATCTTTGCGGTGAAAATTTCTACAGAGGAATCCGGAGTACGGTAGACAGACACAACTAATAAGTTAATTGAAGTGAAAGCGATCACAGCTGCCTCAAACTGCTTCAGTTCGCACAAAGAGTCAATGTTCACAACCTCACAAGAACTTTGAAGATAGTCTCTCACAAATATAGCCACACCCCCATAGGACACATTTCTACAGTAGCTTGCAGCCAATATGTAGCCTACTGGTGAGTATGTGTGCAACTCATCATGAGTACACCAATGTTCATTAATGCACAGTACATCGCACTTGACATCATTCAGAAAAACTTCCAGAGTATTTACTTTATTTTTTATTGATTGAATATTAAGATGTGCAACTATCAACTCAGAGTTTTCTTCGACAGAGTTGCACATGCCAGGCCCAAGCCTACACTGAGTCCCACTTTTATCTATACTCAAGTCTAACAATTTAGAGTGTTCTTTGACGGAGTTACACAAACTAGACATAGGCCTACTCTGAGTCCCACTTGTTTTTGAACTTAGGTCTAGCTCTTCGGTTCCACATATTGGTCCTGTTCCAAAAAAGAAGAGTCCCTTCTAGTAGAAGAGTTTGTACGGAAATATCGAAATCGATTTACGAAGGCTCCCGAAGGCCAGAAGTCAGGTGAAAAGATTTTTTCCCATAAAGATATAGGTACACCTACCTTGTACAAACTGTAACCAGGTCGCTTATTTTTTAACTTGGTTATTACATAGTTACCTTCCGCTTTCTTTTTAAGGTATTGTTTCAGAGAGTCACTATCTACATTTTCTCCTACTCTTGATACGAACAGGTATCTAAGTTTGTCCACTATCTTCAGTGTTTCATCACTATTAGCTCGTCCAATTATAAAACCAGAATTATTTTTATTGAAACGTCTGTTGTGTTTACGCTTTCTGTTCTCAACCTCAATAAATTCATCTTTGTTTGGCTGAGGTTCGCCACCGTCAGCCATTTCAGTTTCTGAGGCACATGGAGAAATCGTTTCCAAGTCCTGCACAGAAGAAGCAAGATTATGATGAAGGGACTTTTTTTCCCTCCGACTCCATTTTTTTCCCGGTCTCTCGGTATATTCTCCAGCTTTTTGAACTACTGTGTTTGACTTTGAAATTGAACTGTCACTTGATTGACTATCGACTGCTGGAATAATCGAGACTTCTGAAGTCAAAACTGTATAATTATTGCCGTCGGATTTACTGAATGTTTGAGCGTGTGAATTATTAGCACCATTTAACTGAGAATTTCTTACAATAGGGTTTTGTTTAAGTTTGTCAGCATACGAATCCTGTTTTTCTTGAGATATTAAAGACGTATCCACCAATAAACCCACCTCATTCAGCTTCGCGATCAGGTTTACATTCTCTTTCTGAAGTTGTGTTAATTGTTTTCTCATTTCTGACTGGTTTTTAGAAAGTTCAAAAATTTGATCTGTCAGAATATTAATATGCAAACTACATTGTCTACAATCATCCCTGTCATTAATCTCTACAGAGTTCTCGCTGCTCTTACTTACGGTTATTGACATAACCTCGTCCGACTTCTTACCACACTTATCACAAGTGAAGTTCGATTTTTCACCAGCAGTAAAAGAATATTCACTACTAGATTTACCGGCGCACTCAAAATGGAACCACAACTTACAGTTTCCTTGACACTGCCTAGTTAGGTATATGCCTAGTTACAACCAGTATGAAATGCGTAAACCTAGACCTAATGGAGGTTATGTTGAACAAGGTAAGCCTAGGCTTAGGAACAACTCAACTAATGTGCCTCTGACTAAAGGCAGACCTATGCATGAAAATAGTGTTAGTATTGCGGCACCATACAGCTTTAGGGATGCTTTAAAGAGGAATGTGAAAAATAAAGTAATTTTTGGAACTAAAGTGTCAAGTGAAGGCAATATGTTAAAAACTGCACCGAGGCTGTATTGGATTTTTCTATCAGGGCTTGACGCAACTGAAAGCTCTGACAATATTAAAAGTTACCTTAAGGATCTGAAGGACTCAGATTCATATGTGTGTGAAAAGCTGACTACAAGGTTTAATGGTTATAGCTCATTTAAGATTGGCGTGCCATTTAATTTAAGTGAAGAACTGATGCATCCAAACTTGTGGCCTGAGGGATGTATAATTGGAAAGTATAAGCCCCACAGGAATAAAACCGAGGCTATGGGAACACCTGGTGATTTTTTAGCACAAAACACGTATGTAACCAAAGGGTCCTAGGTGCAGATATGAGTAGGCCATCAAAGCCTATAGACTTGGACTATAAATCTAAGGACAGTGTAAATATTGTACATTGGAATGTGCAGGGTTTTCTTGGAAAGAGAGATGAAGCTAATTTGTTGGCAATGAAATTTAATACAGACATGTTGTGTGTTTGTGAACATTGGTTGAGCAGCGATGAACTGATGGAGGTGAGTCTACCAGATTTTAAATTGATCAGCGCATTTTGTAGATCTTCGGGCCAAAGAGGGGGCACTGCAATATTTTTAAGATCCAGATGGCTGGGCGAGGAGATGACTTTTTTAACAGAACTGTCTAGTCAATATATCTGTGAAGTAGCTGCTGTATTTATAAAGGAGATTAACCTAGTTTGTATCGAAATGTATGAATTGTTGAGTAATTTTATGAATAGTAATAAGAATAAGGCATCAATTATGCTGTGTGTGGCGATTTTAATATTGATATTTTAGTCAATGACTCTAGGAAAGCTAAGTTTTTTAGATTTACTTTTAGGTTTTAAACCTTTGGACAACCATTTTCTGATGTAACTAGGCCTAGTACGAATTTTGTGGATGGCGGATCATGTATTGGACAAACATTGCCACTACTGTACATTTTGACAGAATTGAGAATGCTTGCAGTGGAGCCTATGGTTATGTCAGACCATCATGCGATTGTTCTAAAATGCAAATTGTTACCAAGGAAAGATAACGTTACCAGTCATGTAAATAGTAGGCTAACCAATGTAAATAGTTCTAAGCAAAAAGATTTTAAAATTGTCAGAACAATATTGATTATATCAATTCATTGTATTTTGTCACTCTAATTAGTAAAATTAACTGGTTGCTTCTGTATGAGTTAAATAGCATAGATGATAAATTTGACTATTTTTTAAATAAATTTATGAACATTGTGAATATTGCTTTTCCTATTAAGTATGTACCAGCTGTTAGGGATTATTGTAAACTTCCCTCTTGGTATAATTACAGACCTCAAAGAACTTAAGGAAAGTTGTTTATATATGTATGCTCAGTATAAGTCTACAGGCATAACCTACTTTAAAGAATGTTATATGAAATTAAAGAAGAAATATAAAAGCGATGTTTAGAAGTTGTAAGCTACATTTTAATTGTGAGAGGGTGTCATCTGCTAAAAATAAACCTAAAATTATGTGGTCTATTATTAATGAAAATATAAGTAATAGTGATAGGTCTAAAAGTACAGAAGTTGGAAGTAGTCTAACAGCTTGTGATTTCAATAACTTTTTTGTGAATAGTGTAAATGATCTCATTGCTAATGTGCCTTTTTCTAGTCAGTCTATGTCATACTATTTAAGTAAGTTAAGTTGTAATGTGTCTAACTGTGAATTTAGTATTACTGAAGTAAAGGTTGAACAGATGTATGATGCTATTAATTTGTTAAGTAATAGTTCATGTCTGGATGTGTATGGTTTTAATTCTGAGCTGTTGAAACTTGCTGCACCTTTTATTGCCGAAGCTCTAGCCTATCTCTTGAATCTTTGTATTAATAATGGTACATTTCCAAGGTGCCTTAAGCTGGCAAAGGTTATACCACTGTATAAAAAAGGTTCACGGAAAGAACATAAAAGTTTTAGACCTGTCTCGATAATTCCAATTGTTTCAAAAGTGTTTGAGGTAATAATAAATAGGCAAGTAATTCAGTATTTTTAAAGTAACCTATTGTTATCAGATAGTCAGTTTGGTTTTAGGCCTAAGAGAGGAACACTAAATGCTATTGTAAAATTTATGAAGAACTGTATTTATGGTGTAGATGATAAAAAAAGTGGTCATAGGCAAGTTCTTCGACATGTCTAAAAGCCTTCGACACGGTAAATCATGAAATTTTGTTAGATAAACTTAAGTATTATGGTTTTGATGATCTGTCTTTACAATTTTTTAAATCATATCTCAAAGAGAGATATCAAATGGTTGCTTTTAATGGAAGCTCTTCTCAATACAATGCAGTTACAGAAGGGGTTCCACAAGGATCCATTTTGGGACCTGTATTATTTATAATTTATGTAAATGACCTGCCAGCCTCCATAAATAACAATGTGACAAGATCATACATGTTTGCAGACGACCTAGCAATCTTACTGAATGGTAAAAATCTTATTGTAGTAAATGATTCTCTATTAGTTGCTAACTCAATTGTGAATGATTGGTGTGCGGCGAACGTCCTCTGTGTAAACCATGAGAAAACTCAGGAGATTAATTTTAGTTTGCAACATAAACCTAACCATGATAATGTAAAGTTTCTAGGTGTTCACCTCCAAGAGAATCTGAAATGGAACAGACATATAGAAGTTTTTATGTAAAAAAATTAGTTAAAAAGGCATTTTTATGTTGTTAAGATTGAGATTAATTGTAAATATTGAAACATTAACTGCAGTATACTATGCACACATCCAGAGTCATTTGTCCTATGGAGTTATTGTATGGGGCAATGATCCTAACACCAAAAGACTTTTGATATTGCAGAAGAGAGCTATTAGGATAATGTGTAATGTAAACAATAGAACCCATTGTAAACCTTTGTTTAGACAATTAGAGGTGTTGACTGTGCCTTCTATATTTGTTCTGGATGTATTACTGTATGTTAAAAATAACTTGCAGACAATAACAGTAAATAGCTCTATACATAATTACTTTACTAGAAATTGTTCTAATCTTAGAGTAAACTACTGTACCTACCAGTGTACCAAAAATAGTTTTGTAGAGATAGGTATTAAAATTTATAACATGTTACCAAATCATATTAAATGTCTAGATTTTATTAGGTTTAAGAAATGCTTAAAAAATATCTTAGTAAATCTAGCAGCATACAGTTTAGATGAAGTTATAGATCATATTGAAGCTAACATAGTCTAGTTATGAATATTTTACTTTTATAATACAATTTGTTTTGTATGAGATGACGATGCCATGCATACCACATTTGTAACGGCAATAAAAAATTCTGATTCTGATTCTGATTCACTGGATGCCACCAGTCTTACTTGTAACAAATTTTGGACACGATCCACACTTATGACTGTTCCTACTAGGCGCCATTTTCAGGTCAAAAAAAAGTTAATTGTGCTAGGTTTAGCTATTTCCTGTTGTTAAATATTAAAATGGTGTTTTTAATTCACTTAAACACAGAAATATTTATTTACAGTATATAAATCATATCAGTCCATATCATAATTTTATTGTCAATCCATTAATATATTAAATCTGTCAATATATTAATATTGTCACTTAAATCTGGGCAACCTTATGGATGTCCAGGAGCGGCACATCACTAACCGTAAATGTCGAGATTCTAGAGTGCAAGGGTAATTCGATAAGTCAACAAGGGTGTGCCACTTCCTGCCTGCTTTGACTGGAGAGGCTGGTTCAGAGCTGGCCTCTCCTTCTTCCGGAGGGACATGACTTTGAGATTAGTGCCCTAATTCTTCCTCATGTATCTCAATAAGAGGCGGCTCCTACCCCCTAACCTCGCCCATATCCTGAATATCCTGATACCCCGGAAGCAGCGCTAAGGTCCTTATAGGACTAAGTGCAATTTATAAGCTTGTCCTAAGAGAAAAAAAAACATTCTATAGATCACAATAAATTTGCTCGCAATAACCTATGCCGAAAACCAACTGGTAACAAATGATAAATTGTATTAGTCAATGCAAAAACAAGATTGAGAAAAATCAGGGAAAGGTGTGAGCCATTTTTATTATTGGTTCATTCTAGAGTTCTTTAAACCATTACAGTGACTGCATTAATTTCTTCTGTTTTACTCCTTAGGTTACCTATTCAGTTCTTTTTTAAATATTGGCAAGCAAAGTAGCCTAATAACACAATGACAGTACACATAATTTAAATCAGTCACCATCTGCTTGTGTCCAAAAATTGCTGCCGAATAAAATCAATGGATGTGTTGTACAGCTTATAAATCTAAATAACTGAAATACAATTGTACTGTTAAATAAATTATTATAATATGGATCTTTGAGTATCTAGTAAAAACATATTACACAAACTGTATTGGATAGAATAAAACTACTTTGACATTCTCTCATTACAAAATACACTTTGAAAGTAGTAATAGTAGGAAAGTAAATAATTAAATACAAACAGCCCAACTTACCCGTGTGAGTTCGTACATGGAAGGTTAATTTCTCATTGGTGGCAAAACAGTTTGGAGCAGATGCGACACTCAAATCTCTTCTTGTTGGTGTGGAACTCGAGGTGACGAGACAGACTGTCTTGAGTCATGAACTTGTGTCCACACACCTAGACCCAAATATCTTTCAGCCAATACAGAAAAAAAGCAGGAGGAAGCAAAAATAGAGCTGGTTTACACACATCATGAAATTTGAAGAATTTGAACTTGGAAATTTATCTGCCAGTGCAACGTCTTTGCCTCGTATGCTAAGGCATTTCAGATTTGTATTCAAGAGAAAAACATATTATATGAGATAGAGGACTTACATAATCCTCTAAAGAATCATAGAGTGCATGAGAAAACTTCAGTAACAGAGGCATACCAACTTAGAATCATTCAGTGATCCAAGTATCAACCATAATTCTACAGACTGGTGGACTCTATTAAATGCTTATCTATTTAGCTTTATCCTTTATCAAATCTTTACAATACCCTAAGCAATATCCTTTTACTCAAAGTTTTTCACAGTTTTTAGTTAACTTTAAATAGACTGATACAATAGAGATTCAAGGACCAACAGAAAGTATCAAAAGAGTGAAATATGCGATAACATGGGCGGATAAACAGTGGAATGGACTGCCATTTTATCCTATGACCCCAAACTCAATACAGTTCTCCTTAACCCAGGAGAAACCTCAGTCAACTATTTTCTTAGGTCAACTTTCAAGAAAAACTCTGTGACTTCTATTCTTCAACCAGAAGAAATCTATGTACATGAAAAATCTCTAAGAATTTTCTATCAAGAGTTATCGCATAGACGGTTGACAATGACATGATTTTAGCAAGACCTTGTTGGGTCCTTAATAATGAAAAAGTAATTGGTGTTTAATTAGAATTTCTGTAACATTTTTTAATACACTCCCTTTATCATGAGCACCTACCTGACACAGAAACTTCCTCTCCATTCCATGGACCTCTATCTTGTGGTTGGTCAAGTGTATCTTCTTGGGAAACAACTGACTGCAACCGTCAATGTCGCAGACAAAGTGGTCCTGGCCGCTCTCATGTCGGTTGACAAGGTGTTTCTGCAGAGAAGTGCGTCGCTTGAAGCCCAGCCCACATTCCGTACAGAAGAAACTCTCCACTCCTCTATCAAATCAACAAGAAAACTAAGTATAATAATAAGGAATAAAAAATAAAACTAAGTATAATAATTAATTGTAGTACCAATTCTTAAAAAATCAAATTCAATAAAATTAGACAATTTAAGACCGATAAGCCTTCTTTCGGTTTTCTCTAAAATTATTGAAAAGATTGTAATAATTCGTCTAGTCTCCTTTCTAAATAATAAAAGATTTTTCAGTACAGACCAGTTTGGGTTTTAAAAGGGAAAGTCAACAGAGGACGCTCTCATTGACGTAACTAACTTGATATATGGTAGCTTAAACAATAGTAAATTGACAACTGGTATTTTTGTTGACTTTAAAAAGGCTTTTGACTTGGTAAATCACAAAATACTCCTAAATAAACTTGAGTCAGCCGGTATCAGGGGTTCCGCCTTAAGCTGGTTCAAGCCGGCTTAGTAGTTAGCCGGATGCAGTATGGTATAAATTGTTGGGGTGGGACGTTTAAATATCTAATTGAAAAATTAAGAGTTACGCAAAACTACTTCCTCAGAACAATTTTAAGTAAACAAAAAACTGACAGTTCATTTCCACTTTACGTTGATTTAAAAATATTACCAATTCAACATCTGCTTGTATATAAGGTGTTAAGAACCTTCTTTATTAGATGTGGGAATAATGGGAACCAAAATTTATTTTACTCTACCCGTAATGTACAACAGAGCACAATAAGAATTCCTAAAGTGAACAAAGAAATGTTTAGGCATTCCTCCCAATACCTTGCTCCTAAATATTTTAATCAAATACCAATTTCTTTTAGGACTTGCAATTCATTTAACACAAATTGTGCTAAATTGTTCCATTGGCTTTTATTGCAGGAAGATGTTAAATTTAAATTATGTCCTCAGATAAAATGTAGTTCAGTTAGTATAACATGAACTTGAATTTGTATATTTACATATTATTAGATTTATATATTTCTTATTTCATTATTTATTTGTTACATGTGTTAAATGATATATTGTTGATTTGGTACGGTTATTGTTATTGTTAAGATTTTATTATTGTTATTGATGTGTTACTATTAGTTTGATTGTTGTTATTCTGTGTTGAGTTATTGATATAATGAATACCGACATATATATTGTATATGTTCTACAGTAAAATAAGTTAGTGCACTCAGTAACAAGAAGGAAGGAAAAGTTAGAATTGGATTAGCTTACCCAGATAGAGGTTAGTTACACACAACACAATACTTGTATCACTTGTATTAATTACCACACAATCACAACTATTAATTTTCACAACACAGCCGCTTGTGGCAGTTTCAACAAAATATAGGAAAACACAATGTGGATAAGATAGTAAATTGTAAATGGATAGTTTAGTATTTATTTCTGATGAATTGTGTCACTGAGTACCCAGAGTAATGCCGGCTAATGCATGGACTGAGTCAGGCACAATTTGGACAAACCTCTGTCTGAGAGCAAAACTGAACTTTGCTCTGAACAGGTTGGACAACCAATGAAAATAAAATCACTGTTGGCAGGCGTTATTCAACAATATTTGGATATTGATACAAACCTATCAGCTCTGGTTCACGTCGGTAGTATTAAAGAATAAATCAAACTAAAAGAAAACACTACAATTGGAGGCTCTATTTTAAATAACTACTTAAGTTGCTGGACTCTAGATTAAGTGTCTTAATATTATTATTAAATTATATCACTGGCCACACTACTGGTAATAGTGGTCAGTAAATTCTGAAAAAAGTTATTGTGAATTATACTTTGTAAATTATTGATGGAATAAATTATTATTATTATAAGGAGTAAAAAAATTCCGATCAGAATAATTTTGAATTTGGTATGGTAAAAGTACAAGACATTTATATATTTTCATAATACAAGAAATAATTTCATTATTTGGAAGACCAGAATAAAAGTTCTCAAATAGTTATTCGATAAACTTTATCATCATCTGTTACAGATTCCAACTTTTCATTGTGTCCACTTTGGCTTTCTTCTTTTACTACTCATATTTCTTCTAGTGTTCATCCCATACGTCTCTCCTCGTCACAATACTAGATCCTAGTACCAGTATTAGATGATCGATTTCAACAGCCTATGAAGGTAGCCAAAACTGCAACCCACGATTTAGAATCCATGCAACATTGATACAGGACCCCTTTGGTTTAGATTGGTCATTGAACAATGTATTACTTAAATGGATTTTGGCTATGATCTTACCTAGTAACAAGGCTATACACAACCGATTATGTAACGATAGTAATTATAAGAAATATACAATATGATAATGTAATTAACATGTGAACACTCCCTATTTTTTTTATTTTACGTTGCTGAGATATACGTGAGGTTCTCTACTACATTAAAAATTTACCATCGTGAGTGGCAGCAACTTGTCTATTCTCCAGAGCCTTGACCTATTAATTCTTTGCTTAAATATTAAATTTGTTTAGGCGATAACTGCCTACACAGTAACTTATTTTTTAACAAGAAATTATGAAGTTCCGTCGCTTTCACTTTAGTATTCGATTTTTGTTATTTCGGCAATTTTACATTTCCCAAACAATTCAGCTTTCGTGTTTCATGCCTCACGTCAGACCTCCATATTCAGCATTGTTTTTAGATGAAAAATTAATGTTATGTTACGTCCTATTACAGAAGCACTCATGATAAGTGACAGTGGGTTAGGACAGAAAAATTAGAATAATTCAAAATAAAACAAAATGTCTTACAATAAATAAACAGAGCAGTACAATGGATATAATCGTATTTGGAAGCTACGAATTTCTACGTTTTATTTACTATTTGCACAACTTTCTAATCCAATTCATCAACCTGATGTCACATTTACTTTCACCTTGAAAAACAGACTTATATGTTATTTCAATATCCCAAATCCGTAATATTTATCTGAAAAGAAGGAGAAAATGAAAGAAGGAGAGAATGTTTGATGAAAAATACATACTTGTGACACTTCTTCTTGTGGCGATTGAGAAGTTGCTTGGTAGTGGCAACATGAACGCACAGTTCACACTGGTAGGGGCCGGCATGGCAGCGCGCAGCGTGATACGCGATTCGCCCCAAGCTACGATACACCTCACTACAAACGCCACACACGAATTTGCGGTGTCTCTGCAACTGCGTAGTGTCTGTCATCAGCTCCACTTCCTGCAACATTGCCACTATCTTCATTCTCTCCTTGATTTGAATGGAAACAAACAGGGCTAGCTCGTAGCCTCAGAAGAGTATCTTATGTACAATCTCAATTATTTTCCTTTATGTATAAACTGTTGACAAATAATCTCACTTTTACAACCACCAGAGTCTTCTAATGGAATAAATGTAACAATTATGAATAAATAACATACGTTTTGAAACAGCCTATTCAACAAAACCTTAATTAAATAAGAATGTAATAAAAACAAATTTGTCCAGCAGACAAGTAATTCACAAACTACACTAATGTTTGTAAAGTTTTTACCTGCGGACTGCATCTAAGATGCAATTATTTTACCTCTGGGTACATACACTGCTTATGATCAAGTGATGACCGCGGCAGAGGATTTAATATATTTTAATGTTAAATTGGTTCATGAGAGAGTTTTGTAATTTGATTAATATCACTTTCAGTTGAAAGTATTGTCTACATGAAAGGAGACAGAAGAGTAAAGTCTAGTTTATTGAGTCTTACCATTAACACATACAATATACAATCTATGATTGGCTATTCATCACAACTTAAAAAAAAAATTAAATTGTTCACCAGCTATTTATTCACAAACTATACTACTGTCTGAAATGCGTAAACTGCTGACTGCATCGAAATTGCAATTACTTTACCTCTAGACTCTAGACAGCACTTACGAACAAGTGATGCTCTCGAGAAAGAGGAGTTGTTCTTTGTTTACATTACGATAGTTGATAAGAAAAATTGTTACTGGTTCAGATTTGTTTTCTTACACATTAGATTTAATGATATTTTAAATTAGTATGACAGTCAATACGACAAAAAAATATACAGATGAATTGATATTCAACAAAACCTTAAATGCAAAATATAATATACTTTAGATTGTTCAGCAGCCAATTAATTTACAGACTATACTAATGTATGTAAGCCATTAGTTGCGGTCTGCATCTAAGTTCAGTTCACAGTATCTTTTCAAAACCCTCATAAAGAAAACAGAATTAGGCATTTACCATTATTATATGTTACAAAAAGAGAATACTACAAATTAGAATCTATAACTTTATGGAATATAACAATGGAAAATAACTTGCCATAACATAAACAAAAACAATATACAATCTATAACTGGTTATTTATCAAAACCTTAAATACAAAATATAATACATATTAGACTGTCCAACAGTGCAACATTTACAAATAATACTACTATTTGAAAACGTAACAACTGCCTGATTGCATCAAAGTTGCAATTACTTTACCTCTAGACTCTAGACAGCACTTACGAACAAGTGATGCTCTCGAGAAAGAGGAGTTGTTCTTTGTTTACATTGAGATAGTTGATTAGAGTTGGTACAGATTCAGATTTGTTTCTTGCACATTATATTCAATGTATTATAAAGTAATATTATATATAAATATACATTACTGAAATAGATCATTTCACTATTAGGAATATAAAGTAACATATAAATAAAGAAATAAACATATATATATATATATATATATATATATATATATATATATGATATTGTTTTGCAATTAGCTAAATGTGGTACTATAGTCACAATAGGTAGCAGAGTGCTTGTACAATTGTGATACAGGCTAACACTGTGATAAAGTGAGCCTAATTGGTGTGTTTGTAGCACAATGATACATATATCTGCTATTAAAACTTAAGACGTCATCCGATATGATGTTCAAGTCCTTCCCGTCTAATTTTGATTTTACACACAAGTCCTTCCTGTCTAATCTTGATTTTCCACAATCTCAGCAAGTTTCTTACACAAAAAAAATTATTATACTTTAATAATAATAACGATAGTCATCTAAAAGACAAATGGTAGAAGATTTAATATCCAAAAATAATAACAAATATGGAATGCTGATACAGAGTTTGACATTAACGTACATATAAGATTCCACATACTCACTAAGATAAAAAAGGAACAACAACCAGACAAAATAGAATAAATAGTATACAAAAATTAAAAAATCCTAGAAGGAAGAGCATCAGAGAGAAAAATCATGAATAATTTTATAATATTCAAGTAAGTTGTTCTCTTGTTGATCTCTATACTGTCAGTGAAGAAAGAGATCTCTTGGAAATTGTTATATGCAGCAAGAGGAAAACTGACATTAATGGGCTAGTTAAACGTGGTGCAGTTAATGTGCACAAATATACCATTCAGGAAAAGCATATTAATTTGGATGTCTTAAAAAAAAAAAAATAGATTTAGCCTACAAAGTAATGAAAACATGTTATGAATTTACACTATCACTCCAGATCTAGGGTTAATAAGTTTTAACCCATGGCAAATGTTCGAAAGTCTACTAACCTTACAAATCATCCATCGCTAATAAAAGCTTTTTTAAACAAAGAAGTCTCAATTGATCCAAGTGGTGAACTAATTATCACATAGCATATGATAATTAATTAATTCATAATATGTTTTTAAAATAGCCTATTCAACAAGACCTTAATTAAAGAAAAATATAATAAATACTAATTTGTCCAGCTGTCAACATATTCGCAAACTACACTACTGTTTATAAAGTCGTTGCCTGCGGACTGCATCTGAGATGCAATTATTTTACCTCTGGTTAAATACACCATTTATGAGCAAATAATGTCTATATATAGATATATATATATATATATATATATATATATATATATATATTAGAATAATAAATTGTAAACTAAAACCCTTTTATTATATAAAATATATATATATATATATATATTTTAATGTTCGAATAGTTCATAGGAGTTTTTTTTTTTTTTTTTTATTAACATAAATTTCAGTTGAAAGTATTTTCTGCTTGAAACGAGACAAACAGTTGAGCAACACCTGGTTTATTGAGGCTTACCATGAACACAGACAATAAACAATATATTATCAGCTATTCAATAAAACCTTGAACACAAATTGGAATACATATTAGATTGTTCAGCAGCTATAAAATCACAAACTATACTATTGTTTGAAATCCGACTAACTGCTGACTGCATCGAAATTGCAATTACTTTACCTCTAGACTCTAGACAGCACTTACGAACAAGTGATGCTCTCGAGAAAGAGGAGTTGTTCTTTGTTTACGTTAGGATAGTTGACAAGTTGTATACCTCTGGGCTCACAACATCACTTATGATATTCTCAAGATAGAGGACTTAAAATATGTTTATGTTAGAAAAGTTCAAAAGAAAATTGGTTTCATTGGTTATCTAAGAAGAACATTACAGATTAGCCAAACCTGGTTTATTTGGTCTTACGATAATCACAAACACTACTTACACTTAACAGATAATAAAGTGAGTTATTACAACTTTCAAACTACCATACATGAGATTCATGCTTTGTTAGTTCAGGCTCTTTATCACTTAGCTTGCTATGAACATGACTTGCAGGTTAAGTCCAACAATCAATACAACAAAGTAATTTCATCACATGTGTTGATAAGTTACTGAAATATCTCATATAATTAGCCTTCACAATATAGGTTACTCTGTTTACTAACTTGTTGTTGTGTTGTGTTTGCTAGAGAGTTGGTAAAGATTTAGATTTGTTTCTTGCACATTACATTCCATAATATTATAAATTAATATTACAATCAATGTGACATGAAAAACATATACATAAATGAAAATATTGTTTTTTGAGTCTTACAATATTCACACAACATAATGCAGGCTACGATTGGATATTCAACAAAACCTTACATACAAAATATAAGTTTTAGATTGTTGAGCAGCCAATAAATTCACAAACTGTACTAACGTCTGTAGTGCTGTTATCTGCTGAATGCATCTAAGTCGCTATTATTTTACATCTGGTCACATTACAGGACTTAAGAGCAAGTGATGTTCTCCTGACTGAGGAGTTAGTCTTTGTTTACATTAGGATAGTTGATTAGAGTTGGTACAGATTCAGATTTCTTTCTTTCACATTATATTCAATGTATTATAAAGTAATATTATATATAAATATATATTATTGAAATAGACAATTGACAATTCACTATGAGGAGTACACACACACACACACACACGCGCGCACGCCCACGCACATGCACGCGCGCGCGCACACACACACACACACACAATACAATATAACTTTATTGCCAGTCACAATTTTAACATTGCATAGCATGCGTCACATAATAATAATTTTATATTCATTAAAATAATAAAATGACTTATGCTAACGATTAAATTTTTTAAATATCGTATACAATATCGTTTTTAGTTAACAATAAAAGTTGACAAGCAGTAAAATTAATATATAATAAAGAACCACTTTGGATGTGAACCCCTGTACTATCGCACACTGAAGCTAGTGAGATGGTCCATGAATTCACCAACTGTATAAAATGAAATGTGTCGCAATTTTACTGTCTGCAATGCACTATTGAACCGATTTAGATGATTTATTGATTTTATTTCTTCAGAGAGCCCATTTAGAAATGTTATGCTAGCTTGAGAAGGAAGTTGCTCGTATCTTCTCAATCTGTGCTGAGCAGGTCTGAGATTTACACGATACCTTGTATCGTAGTAATGAATGTCCCGACCTCGAACCATTTGGCTCTTAAACCGACAGTGTACAGTACTTTCCAATATATATAAAATATGATAATGTTAGTATTTCAAAGCTCCCTAAATGAATTCCTACACAACTCTCTAAACTTTAATTTAGCAATAATTCTGATGACTCTTTCTGCAAGACAAACAGTCTGTGGAAGTGGCTATTTGAACAGCCACCCCACAATAAATACCGTACGATAAATGTGGGTGGACCAAACCATAATATGCAGTCTTCATTATTTGATCTGAACAGTATTCGGCAAGACCTCACAAGAGATAAATATTACTTGATAGTTTCGCACAAGCACTGTCCACATGGTTCCTCCAAGTCAACCCTCTATCGAGGTGTATTCCCAGGAGTTTCGTACAGTCAACTTCATTCAGGACCTTCTTGTCCAACATCACAGCAGGTCTGTACTGAAATGGTGCAAATCTTCCACCAAAAACCATGTAATTTGTCTTCGAACAATTAAGTTTCAAGTTTATGTTTTCAAAGTATTTGGTACATACATTTAATTCTTCATAAGCTTGAATTTCAACTTGAAATTTTGATTTGCATGTGAAAGAGAGAGTCATGTCATCTGCATATTGGACTATGTGTCCTTTATGAATCTTTGAATTCAAATTGTTTACGTACACCAGGAACAAAACTGGTCGGATGATGGATCCCCTGAGGGACTCCATATTTAGGACTGGTTGTATGTAAAAATGAATTTTGAAATTATACTTGTTTTCTATCAGAGAGGTATGACTGAAACCAGTGGCAATCCTCTAATACCGTTATTGTGCAATCTGTTGAGGAGAATGGTGTGATCCACACAATCGAAAGCTTTAGTCAAAATGCTGAGCATTACTGTTTTCTTGTCCAAGCTATCAACAATCAGGTCAATTTCGTGCGTGATTGCATTGATTGTGACCTTAAGCCAAACTTTGGAGATAATATATAATTTTTGTCAAAGAATTTAGCATCCTACTTAAGAAAAGTTTTTCAAAAACCTTACTTAGCACTGATAGGATTGAGATTGGTCGATAATTATTTACTTTAAATGAATCATGTTTCTTAAAAATTGGAATTACTACAGCTCTTTTCAGTGCCCCTAAAACATACCTTCTTGGAAAGATGTATTGATTATCATTATCATTGTCAGTGGTTTCAGTAGAGGCATATAACATTGCTTGAAAAGCCATGTAGACACGCCATTTACGTCAGTTGACTTGTTTCAAAACAACAGCTAAGATTTTGATTTAAAATATTAGAAAAAGTAATTAAAAATTTTTGCCACATCTGAATGGTCCTTAATTATTTCCTGATTGATTTAAATTTCTATAGGTTTATTGGGTGCCTTGGGTTGTTTGGCTTATTAATTATACCTCAAGCGGTTTTATAAACATTTTTCGTTTCCTTCATTGCTTTATTATATTCATAGGCTTTGACCGCTTTAATAACCTTTCAATAGATTAATTTATACTTTTTTACAACATTTTTGAATTCTAAACTTGTTGATAGTTTTGATCGTTCCCGATACAACTGTAACTTATTTCTAGAAACAATTATTCCAGGAGTAATCCAATTAGTTTTTCTTTTCTCTTTAAAATTGATTTTTTATGGACAATATACATTTAGATTGTAATTAAAGCAATGATTTAAATAATCGAATATTTCCGGCAAGGATTTTATTAAATTTCCAAAGTTCTTGATTTAACAGTTTTTGTTTTTTTTTTTAAGGCGAAGCTGATCTCCTTTTATGCCTTATTCTGCCCGTCCTTATGGGCCACTGGCCTGTGCGAGGATCTTATCAAACAGAAACTGGTTTAACTGGTTAATGTTGGCCCGAAGGACGTGTATCTCTCCTATATACAGTGACGTCTTGTGTTTTTTTAACCTGTTGACTAATTTTTATTAATTACGCATCATGGTCAGAACTGGTAATGGCTACAACGGACATGAACGTCCCGAGTATGTCGGTCACAACGTTACCTATAGCAGTCTGAGAACCACCTAACACTCTCGTTGGTGAATTCACCAACCATCCCAGATTGAAGCTAGCCAGTACACACACACACCACACACACACATACACACGAAAGTTTGTAAAGAATGATGATTGGATATTTGGATGTTTATTAGTCAATAACAGAAAATCTAGTGGACCGGTTGAGACGAAACTTGGCATATATACTGTTCAGATATCAGAATAATACATACACACATTTTTATTCCTAAACACTACTTATTATGAAATATTTATCCCAGAATTTTGTATATGCATGAACATAAACCATCAGCTATTGTGCTGTAAATAGTTTTGACAGTAGTATTAACCTTTTACAATAGACGGCAGTAGTGATGAATTCAAATTACTCGGTTTATTTTTAAATTTACTCAAAATTAGTTTCCTTAGACGTTGTTAGGACAGTGTTTACAGAGAATAGTCCACTAGAAATTCTTCCTTTATTGGCATTGGCAATATTTTGTTCTGTTTATTTCTCTAATGGTTGTGTCAAGGGGTAGCTCTAAATGATGAACTTTAAAGAAGAAAGAACTTTATAATAAGCAAACCTGGTGTACGGAGTCCTGCCACTATCACAATTAACAGATAATATACAATTTAGCTATTCTGGAGGGTGTTGTCCAGAAAGTAAGCGCCGTTTATGCATAGCATGAGAAGTAGTGAGGTTAGTGCTACCACGTTCACATCGGTGTGTACGGTGGTTCAGCACACTTCTAAGAGAGGAAGGCGGAGTATCGTATGTTCACATGTTGTCCTGCTGTTCAGTTATAACATACATGAGTGCCATAATAGAAAAACCCGCTAAGTGTGAAGTGCGTGGTGTTATAAGATTTCTTTGGGCAAAAATCACTCGTCAGTTGAAATTTATCGTGAATTGTGTCCGTCCATCAATGGACTATTTAAAAAAATGAAATGACAAACATGTACGCAAAGAGTATTAGGTCTTCATCAGTAATGACGTACTGAACAAAATCAACAAAAAAAGTTTGTGAGAATCTTTGGTTCACAATTTATGAACTTTTTGATCATTTTCCTGAAATTTCTAAAATTCCTTTATATGAGAGTGACAACAAAACTAGGCCACCACAAGTTTTGTACCCGTTTGGTACTAAAATTGCTTACAGAAAACCACAAAAACAGAAAAAAGAAGTTCTGCCATGAACTTTCTTTCTCTGTACAACTTTGAAATAGGTGAATTTTTGGACAGGATTGTTACTTGCAATGAGAATTGTGTTGCCAATGTGAGTCCTGAGACTTCATTTTACTTACGTCTTAACATATTTTGGACATTTGCCATTATTATATGTTACAAATCTAGTAGAACACTACAAAATACAATCCATAATGTTACAGGATATATCGATGGCAAATTAATGTCTTCAATATTTTTACTTTCAAACAATCCATCCTGTCAGTTTGTAATTCAGATAGCTATTCAAGAAAACGTTATATAAATACAAAACGTAGTATATACTAAATTGTCCAGCAGTTTATGATCATGTTAGGATAGTTCGTAAGAAAGGCAGTTTCTAATTTTGTTTAAATTAGTTTGAGTTAAAGTATTATAAAACTAACAAGAAACATATAAATAAACCAAAATCTGTTTATTTAATTTAACCAAAATTGCATAAAATACCCGTCTATAAATGGCTATTCTACAAAACCCCAAACACAATACATAATACCTATCAGTTTGTTCAGCAGCCTAGAATTCACAAACTATACTAATATTTGCAAACAATTCAACTGCTGACTGCATCAAAGTTGCAATTACTTTACCTCTAGCCTCTAGACAGCACTTACGAACAAGTGATGCTCTCGAGAAAGAGGAGTTTTCTTTGTTTACGTTAGGAAGTTGACAAGTTGTATACCTCTGGGCTCACAACATCACTTATGATATTCTCAAGATAGAGGACTTAAAATATGTTTATGTTGGAAAAGTTCAAAATAAAATTGGTTTCATTGGTTAACTGAGAAGAACATTACAGATTAGCAAAACCTGGTTTATTTGGTCTTACGATAATCACAAACACTACTTACACTTAACAGATAAGAAAGTGAGTTATTACAACTTTCAAACTACCATACATGAGATTCATGCTTTGTTAGTTCAGGCTCTTTATCACTTAGCTTGCTATGAACATGACTTGCAGGTTAAGTCCAACAATCAATACAACAAAGTAATTTCATCACATGTGTTGATAAGTTACTGAAATATCTCATATAATTAGCCTTCACAATATACGTTATTCTGTTTACTAACTTGTTGTTGTGTTGTGTTTACTGTGTTTGTCTCATTGCCAAACATAGTTACCCATATATATTTTTTTAACCTGGTACAGGAAATAATAAACAAAACATTTTTTAACAAAACCTATAAAGACATACATCTATATTTGCATGGCAAGCCATGCATCAACAAATGAAACAACGCATAGAGGATGACACTGGTTTTGGATTTTTTTTGTCGCAATATACATTCTAGTTCGCTTCTTGAGGGTTATAGATCATAATACCATAAACACATTCCAGTACATTCGCGGCACTGTAATGTACACAATAGACTAAAATAATAAAACACGGATATGTGTAGTAATTACAGCCATTTCGATGACATGAACATATAAGTACGCCATACTTAAAGGCTAATATAGAGGACTTTGATGATCATGAGAGACACTTGTGAAGTCTATGGTACATTGTGCGTAAACACAATTTTGGCTCAGACTCAAATCCTTTCCTGCAATGTTTATCGTGCAGTCACGCATTAATAGTTGTGAAGGTTAGTTCATACAAATGTTATGAATATGATAATGTAATCAATAGAAGTTTTTCGATGTTAATTTAATAACTGTAAGAGATAACTAAATGAATAACAAGCTGACATAAATCATGTTTGTAAAACATATTAAGATTGTTTATAGATACTCACAACACTTGCTAAAATTCCAAAACAAAATTCTTCTTCTAAAGCAATTTGTATGGCATCGGAAAAACACATTTGGAAACTTAAACAAATGCATTAGAGTAATGCCAAATTAATATATCTTGGCTAGTACCAGTGGCTAGAACCCTCCCCCAACCACTGTTACCAACTAAGAACTAAACTTTCTCTGTCTCTGTCTCTTACACTTAAAGTGGAAATATGTCAAAGAATAATCACCATTCAAATTAATGCACTTAAAATATTGTCGCATACATTTTCCAATGCCGTCTCTAAAGAAATCTGTTGCCAGAAAATCCAACCACTCGTTTACACCGGTACGCACAAATTTGTGTGAACACATTCCAATGACTTGCCTTTTTGTTTTACAATCGAAATATTTTACTCTAGTTTTACACTTATGTTACCATCAATGACTTTATTATCATTTTTGGCACAATCTCCGAGGAAGGTCAGTGCTACAGACAGTGTCTGTTTATGTGGATATCTTTTACTATTTTGCAAACCCAAAATTTTGTCAACTTCTATCCAACACAACAAGTCAATGTACTACACTCGAAAAAAATATACTGAAAGTTTTCTAAAAAGTCATAATTGTGAAGAAACTATTTTCAAGTATTAGTCATTGATTTTCTTCATGAGTTGTAAGGGAAGTACAAGTACAATTAATAAATTATCGTTCTCAAGCCTGTATTTAGCTAAGTGCTCACACAGGTTTGGGGAGACGGCAAAATTAAAGAATGTAATTTTACATATAAATAGCAAAAGTTATTTAACATTAAAATAAATATAATACATCATGTAATATTACTCATGAGTCATACAATTATATGATCTTAATGAGGGTTGCGATCTGTAACGTAAATAGGTTTGTGTATAAAAAGATGTTGTTCTACAGCGATACATCGCCGCCTACTGCTCTACTACTCTTGGATAAAAAAAGTATAAAAAACCAAGTTTGAATTTATTACCATATTGAACCACCAACTAGCTAATAAGCTAAAGTTAAATAATTTAAATTTAGCTTATTTATTTTTGACCCAAGGTTTCACTCTGTACTTTGTTTCAAAAAATACTATACATAAAAAAAATATTTTGTTAGACATTGGTATATGGCCTAAATGCAACTTTAATAGCTTCCAGTTGGAAACTGTAACAACCGTAACTAATATAAATATATATTATATATATATATATATATATATATATATATATATATAAATATATATATATATATATAATATATATATATATATATAAATTAAATATATATTATAAATAACTGTATAACACATCCCACACCTAATTCTATTCAAAGCTCTGAAGTATTATATATACAAATAAAGGGACTGGAAAGTGTTAAGCTTAATTGAAAGTGTTTAAAATCTGGTTCATTATAAACTTAAATTAAATTTTTTGTGATTTTCTTATAATTATACAATATTATATACATATTTTTTAATATACAATATTCAGATACAAAATATAATATATCAGTTTGTTCAGCAGCTACTAATTCACAAACTATACTACTGTATGAAATGCGTAAACTGTTGACCGCATCGAAGTTGCCAATTTACTTTACCTCTAGACTCTAGACAGCACTTACGAACAAGTGATGCTCTCGAGAAAAGAGGAGTTTGTTCTTTGTTTACATTTGGATAATTTGATAAGAGAGTTGGTTTGCATTCAGAGTTGTCCTTTGTTTATGTTAGGATAGTTGACAAGTTGTATACCTCTGGGCTCACAACATCACTAATAAAATTGGTTTCATTGGTTATTTGACAATAACATTACAGATTAGCCAAAACTGTTTTGTTGGTCTTACAATAATCATGAAAGATATGCAATCTATAAATGGATATTCTACAAAGCTCCAGATATTGAAATATAATATGTATCAGTTTGTTTCAGCAGCCTAGAATTCACAAAACTATACTAATATTTGCAAACAATTCAAACTGTCGACTGCATCAAAGTTGCAATTACTTTACCTCTAGCCTCTAGGACAGCACTTACGAAACAAGTGATGCTCTCGAGAAAGAGGAAGTTGTTCTTTGTTTACATTAGGATAATTGATAAGGGGTCGGTTTGGATTCAGATTTGTTTTCTTACGTTAGGAAGTTGAGAAGTTGTATACCTCTGGGCTCAAAACATTACTTATGATGTTCTCACGAAAGAAGACTTAAAATATGTTCCATGTTAGAATAGTTTTTAAAATTTGTCATTGGTTATCTGACAAGAATATTACAGATTAGCCAAACCCAGGCTTATGTAGTCCTTATGATAATCACAAACGATATGAAATCTATAAATGGGTATTCTACAAAGTTCCAGATACAATATAAAATACGTATCAGTTTGTTCAGCAGCCAATAATTTACAAACTATACTACTATTTGTAAACAATTCAACTGTCGGACCTGCATCAAAGTTGCAATTACTTTACCTCTAGACTCTAGACAGCACTTACGAACAAGTGATGCTCTCGAGAAAGAGGAGTTGTTCTTTGTTCATTCTAAGAATAGTTCTAAAGAGAAATTTATGTCTTAAATATAACTCATCAATTTACATAATTCTGGTAAATTTAATACTGGAATAATAAAAAATTAAAAACAATAACCAAATTTTTCAAATGATCATTAAAAGCAAGTTTCTAAGTATAAAGTTGTCTAATTCCATCAAATGTTTATAAATAAATATTAAGATTAAATTGTGAATATAATATTGACTAGTTTTATTTTCACAAAAAAACTGTGAGTTCTGTTAAGTCCAAAAACTATTTGTATTTTATATTAAAATACATCATATCTACGCTGGGAAGGGTTTATTCAATGCAAAATAACGAGTTAAGCTTCATTTCACTCTTCACTTAGTGCAGTATCTGAACTCTAACACAAAGTATATATTGACTCCTGGAATGTTGCAGTACACATTCTGTACGAAGAGATCTATAAAAAGTCAACGATGAAGAAGGTTCCAACATATAACGTGTAGAAACACTTGGTTCCACTATGCTTTGGGATCGTGTCTAAAACACAAATGAGAACATCTCTTCATCTAGACTACACTGGACAGCTGCTGGGTAACCAGACTGTACTCCTTTGTAGCCTAGGGGCCTCTGATGTCGGAAACAGAGTTTGTATTGAATGTCTTCATCACCAAATTTGTATGGATCTCTTCGGGACAGACATCTACAGATTCCAGGACTCAACCTATACCTTTGTCAATTTCAGATGGTGCACTAAGTGGAAGGGTAAAATAGAGCATAACTCAATCTTTGCTTTAAAATATAGCTTTTATATTATTAAATTTTACTACCTATACCATTTAAAGGGTAATTATTTTACAATATTTTACAGTTGCAAATGATTTCTTTCATTATGAGTTCTTCAGTTTTTACTTTAAGAATGCTAACAAGGTTTGACACTGAGAAGTAGAGAGGGCTTAATTAATAGCCTTTTTTATCTATCTCTTTAATGAAGCCATTTTCATTTAATTCATAAACAGTGTAGAAATATAACGTACTTTTTGTATTGTGACAGTAAAATATAATATTCTAGATAATCATGTATTAAATAAATAAGTTGTTTTTCAGCATTAAATTTGCTACAAATTGTCATTTCAAAATTCTGTTATATAACAATACAACTTTTAATTATGTGTTGAATGTACTAAATTTGTTTTTCAATTTTCTAGGGAAAAAACATGTTTAATTTTGCAAAAGTTTTCTCATACTTTTTTTCTAAATAACTGAAAAGAAAATAAACTAATAATCTGGTTTACCTATTAAGGTTTTACATTTGTGTTTGTTTTTACATCATATTGGTAAATTTGGATTTTAGAAAATTTGAGTTCAATGAAAATATAATTTTTGAATAATTATAAAAGTAACTAGCTACATAACCTTGCTAGTAGACAAAATTTACCAAGAACTTCAATTATTCCAAATATTTTAAATGTAAAAATATAAATTTTAATACTGCTGTATATCTTAAACTCTCTTATAAAAAAACTTTAACTTTTTTACAGGTATCTACTTTAAAAATGTTAAAACAAAAACATAATTAAAAAATAATTTAAGACAAAAATTTAATTTTAATCATAAAAAAACTATTTTTTTAACTATTTTATTGTTTATTATTACAACTATAATCTGTGAACAACATTAATTAGAATTATAAATAATATTTTAAAGCATATTGCAAGTAATGTATAAATATATATAGTGAACCTCCTCAAGGACAACCAGAAGTTGGCCACCAAACCAGGAACTCTTCACTGTTGCTTTTACAGTTGAATACATCTCTATAATACGAAGATTATGCAAAAACACTCGTATAAAAATAATAATAAGCTACAAAAAATCTTCTTTAAAGGTATATGAGCAATACAATTTAGTTGGTAATTGAAGAACACGTACAACCTCATAGAACGACATCAAGCAACTGAGCACTGAGGACTAAATGATCCGTTTGATGCATGTAAATGTATTTATCATGTTTGTGCAGCTTGCCGATTGAGCAAGCTACTGCATGCAGTCAATATTAGCAAGCTGTTGCATGCAGACAATGTTAGCAAGCTACTGCAAAGAGACAGTACTGTTAATCAATATCTTTCATTCTCCTTTGATAAAGCAGTAGTTGAATTTATGGTTATCACTAAAACTACATTTTAGAAAAAATTTAATAATAAATTTATATTTTAGGAAAATAAACAAATAATTATTACTAAATAACAAATTGTAGACTATTAATATAACAGATTATTAGGATTTTATGTCAGGAATAGAAGAAGAAACTTAATGCCTTTCACTTTTTTTCTACTACGTTTTTTGTTGTTGTTAAGACAAAGCATGCTTTAGTAACTTTTCCTGGCCCAGAATTTTTTAACTAATGTGGGAATACGAAGGATGAATTTATAGACTCTTGCAATCTTAATATTGCAGTGACAGCTAGGTGGTACAAATTTTTGTTTTTTTCTCACTTTGGTGGCTGTAAACTTGGAACTGCTTTCACATAAATTCAAGATAAGCTCAGATCACTAAATTGCAATAAAATCCATAACAACCACTAATTCGGTATTATTTAAGTTCAAATAGTTTCTGTTTAAAAAAAACATCAAACTTTATACATACTAACTCCGAACTTCGAGTGAAATTTTTATAGAATAAATAATTTTATCTTGGGGTCAAGAGTACACTATGTAAGTTGTCACATATTATTTAATCGCATAGTTTCTGTTTAGAAACACATCCCAAACTTTAGATGATTTTTAAAACAGGATTTTAGGAAAATGTTTTTAAAACATCCAACTTCAAAATTTCTAATGAAATTTTTAAGAAGAAATAGTTTTTATTTTTGAGCTCTAGAATAAATTCTAGAAGTTGTCGCTTTAGGGTCAATACTCCTCAGTACAGTTATTGAGCTATATTAAAATTTTAAGTTATTAACAAATTTTTAAACGTGAATAAAAATCCCATTATTAACTATTATAATTCAATAAATTATAATTTTTTATCGGTTCTACAAAATTATTTGATCTTTAACCTGCCTAGTATCCAATTCATCACAAACAAAAACTATTTTATGGCGGGTATTTTTTATTGTTATCTTCTGTATAAAAACTAAGTATCAATTAACAAATTTTTGTTACTTGTTACGTATGCAAGAATAAACAGTTTTAAGGGCAATTGACCCATTAAAACCTATATATTTACAACTTGTTTTTTTTTGTAAATGAAGGTGACCTAAATGAGATCACAAACAGTTATTGTTATGTAATATTATTAATTATTGTAATTTTTAACGAGGGGTCGTCCATAAAGTAACCGCCGTTTGGGCGTGGCGCGATAAGTAGTGGAGGGTAGCACCGCCATTCTCACATCGTGTGTGCGCAGCCGTTTCAGTACGCTTCTAGCTGTGCAAGGGAGTGCATCATGTGATCGCACGTTCTTTTGTTACAACGTAGAAACATGAGTGCCGTGATTAGAAAATCCTGACAATGTGTGAAGTGCATGGTTGTAATAAGTTTTTTGTGGTCGAAAAAGTTACACAGCAGCTGAAATTCATCGTGAATTGAGTGCGGTGTATGGCCCAAACATTATGAGCGAAGGTGTAGTCCGTCAACGGGTTCGTTTTTTTTTTAAATGGGAAGAACGTACGTTCATGATGAAGACCGGAAGTAGTAGGCCATCTCTCGTCAGTGATGACTTGGTGAACAAGTGAATGAGAAAATTCGCGAGAACCGTCACTTCACAATCAATCTCGGAACTTTCAGATCATTTTCCTGAAATTTTCTCGAAGTCTTGTGCATGAGATAGTGACAGAAAAAACTAGGCTATCACAATTTTTGTGTCGTTGGATTCCAAAAGTGCTCACCGTGATCACAAAATGAAAAGAATGAGTTCTCCCCATAGACTTTCTTACTCGGTATGACGTTGAAGGAAAAATATTTTTGAACAGGATCGTTACAGGAGATGAGACTTGGGGTAGCCTATGTGAATGCCGAAACAAAACAACAGTCAATGCAATGGGGTCATACCGCTTCGCCAAGCAAGCCAAAGAAAGCTCGCCAATCTTTTTCAGAGAGAAAATTGATGGCTACAGTTTTTTGGAATGCTAAGGGTTCTTGCTCATTGAATTTTATGGAGCGTTGGTACGACCATTACAGCTGCAGCTTACCGTGAAACTTTAAAAGCGGCTACGACGTGCGATTCATAACAAGCGTTGTGGTTTCTAACCATCCTGATGATGTTGTGTTTGTCCACGACAACGCCGCCCTCATACAGCTCCAAAGAACAACAGAACTTTTGGAAAAAGTTCAAATAGGACGTTTTTTTACCACCCCCCCTACAGCCGGACTTGGCTTCCCCAGTGATTTCCATCTTTTCCCGTACATGAAGTGGTGGCTTTGCATTCAGAGGTTTGTGAGTGATGAAGAGCTTCAAACGCTGTGACAGGTTGGCTACGTTCTCAGGCGGCAGATTTTTTTAAAACTGAATTTCAAAAAACTGTTAAAAGATATGATAAGTGCTTGAATTTGTATGGTGAATATGTAGAAAAGTAGAGAAAAGCTGTAGTTTTAACATTTTTATAATAAATTTTTTTATCTCAAATGGTTTATTTTTTTATTTCAAAACGGAGGTTACTTTGTGGACGACCGTATTTCACACATCTGGGAAGAACACTCAACAGAAAATGCATAAAAAAAAACATTAGGTGATTTAAACACAGGGACCAATTCTGCATCATTAAAGCAAATTACCTGAGTATTGTCAGTGTGTGTATGTTGACTCGGAACCAATCTCCCCTCCGGAGCTGTACGTGGAGTGGTAGCAAACGGAAACAGATCATACACGGACAAATTCGACCTCCTTCACAAGAGATGTTCTGCAACAAACAATTTACTAAAGCTCAAACAAAAATACCATTTTAGGATTTAAATTATTTTATTCCTTTGACAACGTCACATGCTATGTCAGGGACTAATATCACAAGCTAAATATCTGTTCTGTATAAAAACCTAAAATACTCTTGTGGCACAAATTTCATGGTTAAAATTGATCCAAATAAATGATAACTGTTTCTAGATTTGTATTAATTGATAATTCAGCAATTAGAACTTAATTGTGGTATTTTGTTTATCAAGTTACTGTTTATTGCCAAGTTCTTACCCCTTGCGGTCTAGTTGAGTCTCTTCCGACATACAGAGACAGTCTCTAGCCAGTTCTAGAATCTGTGGACAGTTTCAAAATTTCAGTATGCTGCACCTAAGATGGAAGTTGATGTACAGATGGACATAATTAAACTCAACATTCAGCATATACTATTGGTCTGTAGGTGTAGAGTACAACAGTCACTTTACAAACAATTTACCCAATATCTATTACTGTGTTTTAATCCCTGTCAGAAGTGTTCATATGAGGTTCCTATTTATCATTTATTTTTTTTAAAATTAAATGTATTTAATGAAGCCAAAACCCTAAAAATGGCCACAAAGTGGAAATACCAAGCAAAAACATTAATTTTAATTACCCAGATTCAAAAGGGGGACTAACTGAAAATTAAAACGGTCTATTAAATTTGTAAAAATTACAGGGACTTTTTTTATTATTTACTCAAGCACGTGAGTAGAGTAGAATTATTTCATTTTAATTTTTTTCAACTTTTTGTATTTATTGTTCATCTTGTCAATTTTTACATTGCTTTGTAGACCACGTAAAGAAACTAAAATATGTTAATACATTACACTATAGACCCAAATAGATATCCATATTGATAATTATGTTAATTTTAAAACTACAATAATAATATAATTAGCCTAAAAAGGATCAAATGGTTAAGACCAAGGTTAAAGTCCCACACTGCCCAAACAAATGCGGACTGTTACCAGTCCAGACACATTGAGAGTGCTTATACAAAACATGAAAATAAATACTAGTAATAGATTTCAGCAGTCAGCCCAAACAGAAAAAATCCATCCTCAAGAGAGTGAGAAATTGCCTACCACAATCTCTTTATTTTGTGTGTAAAACAAAGAAGATATGGGGTGATGGTATTTTCTTCTCCTCATAGGGGTTTGGATGGGGACTGTAATTCTTCAAAACTCATTTATATTTTTGTTGAGATGACACTGTCAGCCAGGGCTAGACTCTCCACTTAATTGCAACAAAGCAAGGAAATTCTAAACATACTGAATAACTGGAATGGAACGATGCGCCACAAGAGACAACTCTGTGACCTCAACTACTTGATAAAATGTACTACAGCTATACATAATTGTGCGGATAACGTTCACCAATTGTTCATATTTTGACGCAGAAACTGCACCCCCCCGCCGTGATCAATAAAATAGAAACCAAATACACTTTGACTCCAACTTTAACTACTATTGATAGTAGTTACTCATACGAAAGGTACCAAATGAGGACACAACATTTGGTTCACTTTTAACATGGGGATGCTGGATTATACAATGTAATATGGAATCATCGTTAAGCATTGATTTGGATATTGTTTTTGGTCACCTATTAGTTGTCATAATACCCAGCAGGAGTTCATCTCGCTGTAAACCACGTAAGGGTACCTACCAACCACCGTTTTCTTATAAAGAGAGATGTGAGGACGAGAATCTTTTATTTAAAAAAATCATATCATAGATTTGAAATGGTTGTCTTGAGTAACAAATGTCAATATAGAAAAATTACATATCGTCAGTTAAGAGCCCACGTGACGCCCAGGCATTCGTTTATTTCATAAAAGCTTGTACATACTTGGTCAGTTCACGCAGTTACTGTATACAGGTTTATAAATCTTACCTTGAGTATGGAGCCTGGGTCGCGGTGGCTTACGGCAGGTAACAGTGTGAGTGAAATCACAGTTTAAATTCGTGAATAGTGTAAAGCTCAGTATTTTATACATTTTAACGATTAAACCCCAACGGATACGAAAGCTGCATTGTGCGAGTGCCGGGACACTTAGTATAGTTTCCAACCCCCTGCCAGGCCCCCCCTAAAAGTTACGATTAATAAAGAATGAGTTAGACTTTTCGTCCATTATTTATAAAAACTTGAGATGTTATATATGGTTATTAGGGGGGGAATCTATAAAAAGACTGTGTTTCTCAGTTCCCAGATCACTTTCTATGGTTCCTTCTGATGCAGCAGGTGTCACACTCAAAAGTGGTGCTCTAGGTGCTTGTGAGACTTTGCGAGAGGTGGAGTGATATACATACGAAGCGGGGTGCGAGTGAGATAGTACGTAATGTTTACGGCGCGATCTTTTTATGCGCTGCGCATTCAGCTGTCTTATACTTACCTGAAAACGTCTTGTTTTTGAATACAATAGTAGTGTGGAAACGGTTATGCGGTATTATATAAGTAGTATTATTATTTTAATTAAATTTGATTGTTTTTTAAAAATCGAGCCAGCCTCCGAATCAGGCATACGATCCGAAAGAGGCTAGTTCGCCTCAAACTGCTTCTTTATTTAAAATTTAAATGTACAATATTAAAAAAAACTTGTTTTATTTTGCTTCCTGACAATTCTTTCTTTATGTTCTTGTTTCAACATTTTTGATAATGCCGATGTTGTAAAAGTGCCGTCCGGTGAAGATAATAGTTATATAGTGTGGAGTTTGTTAGACAACAGTTACCGTATTTCTGTGTTTTTATCTGTGGACATCGTCACGAACAGGGGGTACAAAGTTGGAGAGCACTACTGAGTGAGATATGTGCTGCTCAACCATACCGGACGCATGGTGGAAGTCTTGTCGCAGGTGTCAGCTACCTGACATCACTCGTGGGGAACCGTAGATTGCCGAGGTTGTTCTTCAAATAAAAATAAAAGGTTTTTTTGAAAAACTGAGGCAGGTTAAACAATTGTTCAAGGAATGTCAAATTTTGATTCAATCTAACTCAGGAACACTTAAATCGCATCAACAGTTAGAACAGCAATATGTAAGAGACAATGATTTCACTGCAAACATTGGCGGTCATTTCGTAACACCAGGCATGTAGGGAGTCGTGGGCTACACGGTACCCTTACTTTTCGGATGGGACCTCTAGTATGTTGTTTGTTATACTGTTAGGGTATTTGATTGCAAGATATTATATTTAATTTGCTTGCTTTGCCTATAGGATTTATGGTCTCTACCTAGTTGGTTTCTCACAGAATTTGAAACTATTGTCCCATTAAATGTTTACGTTAATTCGACTTACTCTAATCACTTATTTAAATTGTCAACGTACAGTTTTAATCACTACATATTATAAAAGTTCTCCTCACATTGCATGTTCTCATACATATTTAGCAAAGAAACCCCATATATCCCAAATTTGAACATTAACTAACCTTTGTAAATGTTACGGATTTGTTACAAACACTGCAGTTTACGTGCATGATAAAAATGGTTTGACTTCTTACTTGTCCCCGCTCTACACAAATTTGTTAATTAAGTGGTGATGAGACTCCAATACATGCATGTGCTTATCACAGCTTATCCTGTTATTGGTGGGGATAATCAATTTATGAGTTATTATTTGTAGATTTTTCAGCACAAATCCTATCATAAGGGTTTAGTCATGAGTAGATAACAGATCCGACATAAAGGGCGAGAGAAAAAATTTTTAAATAACCAGAAACTTGTTGACTGATAACAAGAACTACTTATACAGACAGATGTATAATTTTGTTACAAGCTAAACGAGACTGGAATTAGGTTCACTCAGTTTTTTTTTATTTTTGTTTTTTTATAGAAAATTATTAAAAACCCCAATATTTAGCTAAAAAGTGTATTAGTTTGAGGATGTTATAAAAAAAAAGTGTTGTAGTAAATGCAGCATTGAAAATCATACAAATGGAATTTTTGGTACCATATGAACATCCACTTGAAACCAAAAGTGATTAACGTTAAAGAACACTCACAAACCTGATGAAACATGCTCCTGTTCTGAGGCACAGGCTCGGGATAGTCCACAGACTCCGTTTCTCTTGTGTCAGTGCAGGAGCTCGCCGCTTGCCAACTGTGCTTCAGGGAACCTCTCTCACCTTGTCATGCTACTTCCTGCAATGCCATGGCTAGATGGTAAGACTATGCCACACCATGTGTCACGTAACATGCTTCCCCTGACCTAATGCATGCTAAGGACCCCAATGTCTATAAGCTAAGATGTTAATGTTATGAAAACCAGTACGTTCAAACCCCTTCGCGACGCGCCCACTAATAAAATCTCCATTAACTGGTACACGTATAACGCGACGAAGACTCAAGTAAAGAAGATAAATGTTGTTTCATTAAAGTTCAAAGTCTAATTTTTTATTCCCCAATACTTAAATTTATAAAAAGTAAAAGCAAAAATATGAAATACAGGAAAATTTTATCCTAACCTTATAAGCGTCAATGGTACTTGTTTTTGTTGTGTGTGGGTTGTGTGTTGTGGTATTGATCAAGAATTTTAGGTAGGCTTGTGAAAAGAGGCGATGGATTTACAGGATAAGCTGTGGTTGTCATATTTCATATAGATAGTTTTTTTTGTAAATGTTCGGGAGTTGTAAAGAGGGGTTGTAATTGGGGAAATCTAGGGTAAGAGAATGAGTGTAAACTATTGTCGAGGATAATTACTGTTAGAGATGTCGCACAAAAGAGAGATTTACAGCTTACCCAACGTCATGTATGGAAGGTAATAGATAACAAAGGTTATATCATTGAATAGGAGACTCTACATTATCAGCTCTACGTCAAAATATTAAAGATTTAGAGATGGCAACTTTTCTTAATGCCGTACAGAAAGAAGAAACCCTTTTTCTTAGAAGATAGATGGGTAAGTTTCAGCATGGAACAAGTCCAACTGCATTTTTGTTTGGTTATGTCAGTTTCGTCGCTCATTAAATAACAGAAAGGTTCAGATCAATATAACACGCGAAAATGCGCAATCATTTCTTCTCGATTAAATTTTTATGTTGGACTTCACACCTATATTAGTCATTTTTATTTTGATATGTATTGAAGAGAAAGTGTCAGCTGTGATGAAATGTTCCTACATATAATTGCACTCAGTTTGTTTATATAACATGTATGTGAGTTTGCAATTTTTCATTTACCGATCATAGTTTTCCGCGCAACAAGCAACTAATGTAAAAAAATTCGTTACTGCCTCAGACACCAACAACTCTCCATTTACTGTAGTTGACAACATTTTGCACCCATTCATCAAGAGAGGGGCGTCAGTGTTGACTATATAGAAGACTTCTCAAGACAGAAAAGTTAGTTGAGACTTGGTTGTGCGGACACATAGAATATAAAAATTTTTCCCATTCCAACCTTGTTGAGTCATAGGGCCCCTCAGCATAACACAACCTAAATATTTTACAGAGACTAGATATTTTGTCCTTTCACACTAGATTAGCATCAGACATATAACTCCTCAATCTCATTGCACACAGTATCCCTCAGCAACTATTGCAGTGTTCAAATAGTGTATACAACTAGAGTTCTGGCTGTGGATGACTGTAGTGTAATCAGGCAGCTTGGACTTGTCTCAGTTCACCCAAAAACCTTAATTATCAAATTTTCCTTGCCGACACTGTCACAATCCTTCAGCTCCATTGGTCTCTTGTGGTACCAATCTTCTGAAACATTCCCTCTTTAACGATTATTAATTATAGGCCTCTTTTCTATAATCACATGTTTTGTTTGGTTTCAGAAAATATATATTCCTCAAGAGATTGTTCAGTTGCATAAGAAGGGTATTTCCTATAGTGTTTGCATGTCGTATCAGGCGGCATATTTCGTAAAATGTCTACAGTGAATGTTGAAGAAAAGTTTGTTCTTATAAGTTGTTTCCAGGGGAAGTTATATCTTGTTTGAACTAGAGTAAAGGTAGAGAGTTGTAGAAGACGCAATTATTTAAGCAGCACTACTCATTAGTTTCTTATTCAGGGGAATACCTAGATAGATTTTTAGGATTTTTAGAATTAATTTAAAAAAATCTCACTCCAAAAAGTTGGGGAATACTACTGTTTTAAAAAAATAAGGGGACTAGATTTTGCACACATTACAGCTATCTAAAATTTTATGTTTGGGGATTATGAACTTGTATTGTACTTAAATGGTCTAGCCAAGTTATATTATTTATTTTAATATTAATAGTAGTCTGACCCATTTGTGATAGTTCTAACGGAAGATGAGCCTTGCATGTTACGAAAAGGCCTCACTCAACAATACAAGTTTTTAAGTATCTGGTTTGTGTGTTTTAAACGTAATTAAGTTAATAGTTGGCCCCAAATAAGCTCTATCTTCAACATAGAGAAATCCTAACTGTTTATCATTTTATCATATATTTTTAAACTTTGGGGAGGTTTTTTAAAATTCTTACAACTCACTCCATTAATGGAAATATAAGTGATATGATAATAAAAATGTTGTTAGCTTAGACTTCCTTGCCACCATTGTAAATTCTTTAGTTCCTTTATTTCATTATCATCCTACCGTTTCACTCATGAATACCTTGCATCGCGTTTGCGGGACCAATAAGCGTGGTTATTCAAACAAAAGCACCTTCACACCTGATAATCAGGGCCCCTTGCCGGTCACATGTAATTTACACAAAATATCGTACGCCTCACTAGCCTTTTAATCTAAAAATTTTGGGGGCATTGCAGGTTTAGTCATTTCCGATCAATTGTTACACTCCTCATTGCTAGTTAATCATGCTGCCAAAAATTTATTTAAAGATTAATTAATTTTTGGATTTGTGACATTTCTCAAACCCAGTAAACCCGGGGTTTCAAGCGATTGGCTCTTGGTGCATGACGAGCAATGCTTTGCTAAGCAAGTTATTGCATAATAGAGATAAAACGGAAATGAATAAGTTTAAACTCATGTTATTGGATCGGCTGTTTATTTGTTTGCTCTTTTGGGTTTATGTATCGTTTTGTGATGTATTTGACGTGTGTCCAAGTAAAGGTGTGAACACGATGTTATTGGGTTCTGGTTAGTATGCAGTTTGCTAGGATGTTATTTAAACGTCAGTTGAGAAATACGCATTTGTGGTGTAATGTTAGATAGTTGGCGTAGCCGATCATGTGGCGAAGTGGGACTCTGCAAAAATTTAGTTATTTAGATTGGTAGAGTGTGTTGTGTTGTCAGCTTGTTCCATCATATCAGTTACGCCTGTGTACATAAGTGTCTCCGTCTATGAAAAAGGTCTAAATACTAATGATGTTCTATTTTATGACATGTTACCTAATTCTCTACAATCGTTTTAAGTTGGGAACCTTTAAACCGTTTTTGTGGACGCATTGCTGCACTCGTACTATATAATACAACCATGTAATCAATTTTTTTCCTTAAACTGAGGAAATTGGGTAAAATGGAACATGTTACTGAAACAGATTGTACTAAATTCATGATGGTTTATTTAACTTTAGGATCTCTTCCTCGCCTGCAGTCCAGTACAGAGTAGGCCTTTTAATAATCAGGCTCATTGTTCTATTAGTTAGGATTATATCTTATGTTAAAATTTATTTTTAACAAGAATATTTCCATATATGTGGTTTTTTTTTTTTTTTTTTGCCATTTTTATTCCTCATGCACCAAATTCACTACACAGTTTAAATATTGTCCAAAGAAGTAATTAAGAAGTACAAACAAAGTTTTTCCTTTGAAAAAAATTTTACAGTTTGTGTGAATTTAGAACTAACAATTCTTAAAATATGTTGTAACAGAACGAAAATGACACTTTCAGTGTAGTCTATTTTCAATTACAAATGTTTAGGTGAAATTTTATTTTAATATTTATTACAAAAATATATACATTAGTTATAAACTTCATTTCTAGATTACTTCATTTCTTATTTTTTAATAAAAAACTATTTTATATATTATATTTATTTTAATATATCCAAAAATATGTTCTTTACAATAAAAAACAAAAGCAACCAGAAATGGCAATTGAGCCTACCACAGTCAATCCCCATCCACTGTCACTTCTGATACACACTTTGTATGTACAGGTTCTAGATTTGTAGAATTTTTTACAAGAAAACCATTTTTTTGGGTAATACCCAAAATGAAATATTATTCCCCCAAAAGGAACTTAAACAGTTATTTTTTCCTCACCAATAAATGACCATAGATAATAAATAAAAATTAGAAGTGAGAATAAACTGTTTAGACTCACCTCAGTTTCCAATGTGTTTTGAGGCGGCCATGTGTTCCCTGACGCGATTTACGCTATTAAAGGAGGTCCTTATATTTTTTTTTTCAATCATTATAAATAAAGGACTCTAGTCTTCAACCGAATATGTGAATGTGGATTTACTTTGTAACTTATACTTGTACAGCTACTTAAATACTTTGTATCTATGACCTATATTTTGTACTTCTTTATTCAGACCACAAAATCTGTAGACTTATGCTCTCTATTGTAATAGTTTCCATTATGTACTTACATTGTACTAAATAAATCGTAACACTAAGTTGGTATTACTGGCTTAAAAAATTATGGTTGTCGTTATTTTATAACAATCATTCACAACTCATAATCATAATAACTTATTCACATTTAGCTCTATTTGGATATTTGTCAATTGTATCACAAACATTTAGTTGAATAAGTTTTGTTTAAGTTTATTGTGTGATCTTGACCATTCCTCAATTTATATGGTTGAGTAAGGAAAAGTATAGCATTGAATAACAATACTTGTATAATGTATGTCATTCTAAAGAATCTTACTATACTGATATAATCATATAACAGCATCCCCAATTCTTGGAGCTCTCTTGATTCTCTGACCAATACCCACCTAAGTACATAAAGTCAAAAAAATTTAGCTCAGTGTTTAGCTCACACATAAACCAGATGAAATATTATAGAGTGAAGTTTGTTTTTATGGTTTTTTAAACTACTGATAGTTTCAGTTGCTACAGGTCCATTACAATATTGTAGGTAAACTTAAAATGACCCCGCACACCCAGTGGTGAACACACTTGTTTCCACTGAATTCGAATCTTTAATTGTGTAATATTAGAATATACAGTGCTTCAAAATATAGTTCAACGTTAAGTTGTCCTAAAAAATGAAGTATAAATAATGTGAATTGTAAAAAATGTTGTAAAATCAAGTTGAATGAATTAATGTGTCATGGTATGTTCCAGTAAACCCTTTTATTATATTTGGTGATAATACAACATGTGAAAAAGTTTTTTACATGTATCAGATTGGTGAGAGCATTGCTTTTTTAAATCTCATGTAGAGAGTCAATGTAGTGGAAGAAAGAAAATGAACATATTTCAATTACTAGGTAGATATATGATTTTTTTCTCTATTGTATCTAGACTAACTAGTTTGAAATTTTATGAACGCGCATTGACTTTAACCTTCTGAGTATGAGGTAACAGGGTAAAACTGCTTCAAATATAGTAATGGCACGCTTCACAGTACAAGTCAAATGAAAAAACAGAGCCCAAAAAGGAGAGTAGCAAGTAGGTGACGTTTCCAGAAAAACGTTCATTCTACTTGTTTTGTTAATGAACTTGTGTTTATCTTGTTGTTTTTGTTTTACTTTCGCATCCATTTAGACACTCCGTCACTTATAGCTTCTATTTGAAAAACTCAGCGCGACTTGTAAACCAAATCCCATAGCTTGGTGCTAGTGTAAGTTTTTGAGGCAGAATAATCGGCCATAATAATTGACATTTTATCAAACCATCCTTATTTCTCTGAGCGGCTCAGGCCGCACACGCCAATCTATTAGAAACAAAAACAACAACTACTCTGTAAGAGGTCAAGCAAGGAAAAAGCTCTAGAAGGGGGGGCGTTGTGATTTACTGATCTTGCTAGAAAAGCAGAAAGGCCACCCGTGAAAGAATGGAGGAAGGATACGCGCACAGTATTCCCGTGGCCACACAGACGCTGCAGATGTAGCATTGTGTATTTACCCTTGGTTTTTTGGGGAAAATTTTTCAAAACAACTAAAAGAGATTTGCTAAATCAACCATAAAATGTTGTAAAACGCTTTCATGTTGTTTTTTTTTGTTTATTTACCTGGTTGTACCCGCGCGCTGCCTATCTCTTTGTTGTCAGCTGGCGCACTCACTGTGTGACACTCGTTACACTCTGCTCCGCCTCACGTGTCCAAGACGTCAATTTACTCCTCAAAAGGGTTAAACACCGCCTACTCATTGTGATCTGTATAGTTTGCCTGGCTTTTTAAGATATTTGTGTTATTATTGAAATTTAGGTTTTAAAATTGAATGCTCACAGATTCTAATTGTTGTGAGTACTACCTATATTAACATCATACAATTGACACTTTGAGAATTTAATTAATTCTTTAAGTGTGTCTTAAAATTTTTTTTAACACTTGAGTTTGGAAACTCCAAACTTTCTCCTCCGGGCAACTCATAAGTTAAATAACAAAGAATATATACAATTACTGTAACTGTTGCAAAATTTAATTCACAATCTTTATTAGGAAAATTAAGAATTACTATTGTGCATTATTGTTGGTTAAAGAGTGCCAAATTTAATGTTTTGTTCAATTTATATTTTTAAACTCAATTTTATTAAATTTGTTGTAAGACACAGGAGTATTTTTTGATATGTACGCGATTATATTCGATATCCACATTTATTGAACATTGGAATGGCCGGAGTTGACCTTGGGTTGGAAGATTGTACATTATGGAAATGGAGCAAGTAAGAAACTAAAATGTCAGTTATATTATAGTCTTTTAAATTTATAAAAAAGTTTTCAAGACACAAAAAAAAAATATTTTTTAGTTTTCTGACTTGCTGAAACCACCATTACGAACATAACTAAAATACATACCCAAAATTACGCACACATTACTTTCAAAAGGACGGCGCTTTTATGTGGCGCTTTCTGTGGAGGCCTCGGTTAAAATATTATTTTCTATAGTCTGTTAATAAAAGTTAATCATTCAAATTTGATTTTAAAAAATTAGAGTTTTGTGACGAGTGGTTAATAAAGGATAATAATGATATTAGGAGCATTTCAGCTAATACTGTATATACTAGTTATTGTAAAAACCATACAAACCCTAACTCTATATATATCCTTTGAATTTACACCTATATTTGTTATTACAAAACAAAATATTTTTGGTATGGAAAGGCGTTTTAAACATATCAAACAAATTTTTAAACTACACTTGGATTGAAAGTTTCAAAATACATACCAATAGCACCGCTATTAGGGAACTTAGTCACTGGCATATTATTTGTGATAAAAAAATTTTTTTTATAAAATATGCAACCCACAAACTCATCTGGTTTGGACGCAACCGGTTTATTAAGCCACTCATGTTACATACGCCACTGTAAATTTGCGGCTATATTACTCACCATTTACCGCGCAGAAAAAATAATTTTAATTTTATGAAGTTGTAATTTTGGAACTGAATATTCAATAGATATTTGTAAGTACGCGCTTGATAAAAAATGGAGGGTAGACGGCACTAACTTAATTATAATAACTATAATGTAGATTGGGTTTTATAAATTCGATTAAGACTTTAGAAAATATTTAATCGATTGATTTGGGGAGCTCACCATGAGTATGATTGTGTGGCTAGGCCGCTAACTTATACTTATATTGCGAGCGTCCTAGCAACCAATGTTTCATCAGTTTTCTGGGTCGTTATTTTTAATATTAAGTTGTTGTACTCGAGAAAAATTGAAAGATTAGGGTATTAAGTGGTAGTGTTCTCCTGGCTGTAGGGTAGAACTCTATTTTTGGAAGAAGAGTTTTTCATTAAGTGTGCTGGACGTCGAGAAAAAACAAAAACTGCATTATTAGAAAGAAAACAATGTTTATTGGATTTACTGTGATTGGAAAATTACATGTCATTATATGATGGTTTTCAGTCACCAAAAGGAAGCTATTGGAAAGGCACTCGGGGTCCTATTTACTACCATGTTTTTACGAGATGCTAATTAGGTTTTAGGTTATCGGACATTCCGTTGTACTCGTAAAAGCTAAACTTTTACTGAATTTTTGCAGGTCTGGTTCACATGAGATCATTTAAGTGTTTTAATTTGGGTGTCTTGTGGATAACTCTATCTCTGAGGGATTAGTTTTTGCTTTTCTTAACGCTCACCAGACCGGACCATGGTGTGGTCTCGAATCGAGGAGTCCTGGGGATCACTTGTCCTCAGATCGTGTCGTCATCACTTATCTCCAATGAGTCAGTATCGCATCTGAAGCGGGTACTCAAAACTGGTGCACCATGTAATTTGAGGCCAGGGTTATAAATTTACATTCAAGCGCTAAATGCCCCAGCCCCCGGCACACTCTCAATGTGCGCGCCGAGGCGTTGAGGTTAAGCTCCGCACGTAAGAAAAAATATAAAATGCAGTCCTCCGAAATAGTACCCACAAAAATTCCCTAAAAGATTTTAGATCATCTGTGTGTGATGTGCTCGCAGTAACGGTTCTATTATTCTATCAATATGCTATCCATTATTTTTTACTCTTTATTATAGACTTAATGATAAATGAGGTAGATGGACAGGAGTGGTGGGCTCTGCTTTTGGCTGAGTCAGTTCACTTCGCTTTCTGGTGAGAGGCTCTCAAAAAAACAAGAACCAATGTTGTGATAATGACATGAACCTCATTTTGTTTGGGTTGTGTAATTTTTCTAAAATTAGACATATTTTCAAATAAGATCATCTGTTGAATGGAACATATCATTCTGCCTATTTAAAACACATTAAAAATTGGACCCAAAAGGGTAGGTCCAGAATATGAAAGCTTTTTCATTGAGGCAAACCCCTTTAAAGCGGTTTCTACAGAAAAAATTTAATTAACACGACATGGACTTTAATCCGAGTTATACATATCGTCAATGCAAGCTGGATCTCAAACTAACACGCAACAATTGACTTTTATAATATCTATTGTACTTTTTCTTTACTTGCTGTAGACAAATGGGGAAGAGAGGACGGTTATTTTTTATACAAGAAAATTAAAGTTCAGAATCCTGTCTTTTAAAAAATTATACTGCTGTTTTTTGATTTTAAATGTAGTTATAGAGCATTTAAACTCAGAAGTTTTTAAAGGGAAAAAATAGTCAGCCTCGACGTTAGAAACACCGATGGCTGCTCCAACTCACCCCAAATAAAAATCGACCCGTCTCTCTAGAGTTAAATTATTTTTAAAACTCTATAGCTTAGGACTGCCAAAGCTACATACTCTTGAAGAAATGTTTACAGCGACACACGGCCTGTCTGGAGATTTAAGGGGGAAAACATTTTCCCCACGGGGCGCTCGCGTGATGGTGTTTAGAGATGAATTTAATCAACAAAACTTTGTAAATGTAGTAGAATTGGACAAGTTGATTTGGCCTTTAGCAATAGCTACTTATTTTTTTTAAAAATTTTTTAAAAATGGCAAATAATAACAGGGAAAATTTTTTTTTCAAACATTAATCTTAGATCAGTTACACAATTGCTATTTATATGATTCTGATAAAAATTTAACACAAGAACGCTACAGCAATTTTTCATACAAGATTTTAAAAATGAATAACAAACATCTACAAACACAAACAAAGAATGACAAATAACCCCCAAACCCCAAAACAATATTATTGTTGAAAATTTCTTTTTTGAAAAAATGTTTCCGTTTTCGTCAGTCCTATCTCGACCCCCTTTTACCC
>NW_025780298.1:0-51426 GCF_021130785.1 Homalodisca vitripennis | reverse complement strand
TCGATTAGAATATTTTATGATACCGTCATAAGATGTACCTTTGGCCGATAAAAGCAAATGAAAATTAATCATTATAAAGCAAACACAATTAAGCTAATATGGGTTTTCGTGTACACACAAAGGATCTAATAATATGAAATATGGCCAAAACTAGTATTTCCCTTTTAATCAAATGAATGAGTTTTTCATGTTATGAATACAGGTTCTCATTAACCTGTAACATATATACACGGATGAGTGAAAGGAAAACCAGTTTTTCGAGATAACGCCACAAAAAAAAAAATTGGACCATTTTCGTGGGTTACATAATGGGATTGTATTTAAACGATAACAGATAGAGGAGGTAAATTATGTTATAAATATTTCGAGGTCATGGTTGCGTTTACTTTTGTCTAGAAAGCCATATTGGGCCAAACAGACAACTTCTTCTGTCTGGGGGAAGATTGATTAGGAATAATGATGTGCCACTAAGTATAAAGTACACGTGTTATGATGAGGGTAGTTCGAAGATCTATTATTTGTTATGGTTCATAAGTGTGGGGTTTACATTGAAAGCACTAAAAGCCAGAAGGCTTGTCCAATAAAAACTATATATAGAAATTGTTGCTTTGCTTATTAACAAACTACTAATTACGTCATTTATCTAAATTGAAGGTATTTAAAAAACTACACTATGTTTACATTAAAAAAAGAATTTAAATTATTTATTTAAACTATAGAATTTAAAAGAAACTCCGCTTGCCTGAAATTTCTCACTAATCATATTGTAAGTAAAAACTCAGTAGGTTCAGACAATGAAATATTGGGACAGAAGGTGGGTACTATGTTAGCTTTAATGTTTTAAAATGCAGAAAGCACTGAAGGATCAGTTGATAAGTGTAGTGGAGGTGGTGCGGGCGCGGTGGCGCGCTGATTGTTAAGGCTTCAGAGCCAAAACACCTGTTTATCCACCAACAATTTTTTGGGATCTCGATTTTGATTTGGCGAGATAGAGGTTTTATTACCCACAATTATGGGATTGATGCTGTTTAATGGCAATTAAAAAAGGGCCATAGCTTTGTCGAATTTAAATTACAAGCCATATGGGTAGAAGGGACTAATTTTAATTGCCTCGTTATGTAATGAAACGTCCGTGTACAAGAATTTGAAGACATTTTTCAATTTTGTTGCACTGGTGTCGAGTGTCCAATCTTATCGGCATTGAGAAAGTAATGGTTTAGAAAATTGATATTATCAAAAGAGGAGTTTTATTCTTATACTTAATTGGTAGGATTTGGTGTTTATTGAGCAAGTACAAGAGATATATTAACATGTTTTATTTTTTATAAATTTTATTATTAATGGATAGGATGTAGTATAAATGCATGTTCCACTGCAAATGATGTTATTAAATTTAAAAGCATGGCGAACTGTCTACACACTTTAGCATTGTTAGGTTCCGTGCCTTATTAAGTAATTCTAATAAAAAAGTGTATGGTAGCATTTTATAAGAAATTCACGTAATATTTTACTTGAGTCGTCCGTATAACGGAAACTAGTTAATAAATGCCAACCACAATGCAAATTATTCCATTTTATAGTTACAGAGAGTATTTTTACTATCAGAAAATCCATAGTCTTATTATGTTTTTTTTTTACGGAAATTATCTGCTGACGTGTATAATGTTATTTATTTTCAATTTTTATATTTTATAAATTTTTGTATTAAATAGTATTATTTTCGGGTTTTTTCCTCCTAAGTTACTGTTGGCGATTGGTTGCTTACGCCTCAAAGGCGAATATAGTTACTACTTATCTATTGTAACAATTAGGCCATCCAAAGCCGACGGTTATACCAGGCTATCACAGCGCTATAAGAATATGATATTTATTAATCAAATTTAAAGGATTTATTGAGTGAAATCCCGATGTAAAAACGTATCTACATTGCGATCAACGACGATGTTGTGATGTTTTTATATGCTCATAAAAGTGTAACATTTAATTTTGACCTGTAATGTTCTGATAAAGCTAAGAAAAATGTCTAAAGCCTGATAAAATTATAGCTGTATCCAGTTACCCTTATGGAACCCTTCTTGGCATATTATATTTTTGAAAAATTCTAATCTACTGATTAGATTTAAGGTAACTTGCACTAACAAGATTCTAAATGAAATATACCTACAATACAAAAAGAAATGTAAGTATAAATTTGTTTCGATTCTATGCAAGTTTTACTACTTTTATAATCAACGAATATACGGTCACATAAATTTGAAGTATGGCAACAACTGTTTTCAGGTTTTCTATTTATTAGCAAATGTTTAAATTCGTGAAAAATTGTAATCATACTATTCATGTAAAAATGAAAGGTAATAAACAAACAAGTCGGATAGAAGCCTCTATGCTGTACCTGAGCTAAGAAAGGATCTCCTTCTGTATGATTACAAGTGAGTAAATAGAAATAAGTCTCAATAGTGAGGGATGATATGTTAATAAAAGGATAAAATATACATTTCTTACGCCAGTAAATCCTCCCTCTATTTAATACATAAGAGATCCTTTGCGAAATGAAGAATTAACAATTTTTGAGAACTTGTTAATTTTTATTTGTGTTTATAATTCATACAACCATATAATATACCACCTTACATATTATGAAAGGCAAGGGAATTAAACATATTCATTGAATTAATCATTAGCAAAGGTATTATAGTCCCGTTTTGTTATTTTGCTATCTCATCCTTTATTAACCAACCTCTTTAGGTTCAATTAAATTTATTTTATACCGTCGAAACATGTTAATATTCTAGTTTTGAAATGAAAGACCCTATTATCTTAGATGAGACTTTTCTGCCATCCCTTGCTTTAATATAAATTCTGGTGTTTGATAATGAATCTCAAATTGGTAAAGAATTCAGAAGATATAGTATCTGGTAAATACTTTTACTTATAAACATACAAATAACGTAAAAATACACAAGAAAATTTTAAAGATCTTCCTTTTTTTAAGTAAGGCATACCAGTGTACGACAGTGCACAAAAAGGTTCCAAGTTCAATCGGGAATACGTATCTCATGCTATAAATACTTTTAAAACATACCGTGAATTAAATGGTAGTGATAGATAACGCAAATAAATTGACTTGGATTCAGTTTTGAAAGTGGCTCTTTACAATAAATTTTATTTTAATATGTGTAATTTATGGCAGTTCGAGGGTTATAAATGGAATTAAATAAAAATGTATATATAGACTGACGAATGTATTCTTTTAGTTTTTTGTTGTTATGAAAATTGTTCCAAAGGCCAGATAGTTATTTCTTACTTAACAGTGTCACTATAAATGTGTAAACACCTTTTTATCTTTAAAAAAATGTTACCATTTATTTTATTAATTTTATTGCTTAGAAATATAAAACACGTGATAAAAAAAGGTATCACAGCCGAAAAATATTGAAACGTAATTTTGTATCAAACTTGTTATAATATGTAAACATAACTAAATACCCTAAAGCTTTCAGCGGCTTAAAACATGGATAATAAAAATGTTATCTACAAGGGAGGTAAAATTGTGTTAACAATAGATTCTCAATTTTATTTATTTGTAACTGTTGCACAATTATTATTGTCACGAATACTCAATAATCCATTCAGACTCGCAATGGGTGGCAATATGAATGCTCATGTACTGATAACACTGTATGCCTCGTTGATGCCGTATAATTCAGCCTGCTAGAAATAGAAACGCCCCAACAATGATTCAGCAACTTCCCTGCAGTGACTTGAGATAGCTGGCGGTTACCGCCATTACTGCATTAATAATTGGGGATACAGCTGCTGGGTATCTACAGGAAAATACAATCAAGCGCAGCGCACGGGTAAACTGTGTGGAACCATTGTTATTTGTTTAGCGCAAACCATTCCATTATAATTATTTTTCGACTTTTTATCCAAATTATATTACACCTATAAATATAGCTGTTACTATATAACCTAAAATAATGCATAAGTATTTTGTCCGTTGTAGACCTCTTATTCAGTGAGTGTTAATTCATTTCATCTAATTTCAGCTATCTAAACAATTAAAGGAGTTATTTTATTAGAAAATCATGTATACTACATGAAATGATTTAATATACATAATAGTTGATTAACTATTTTATAAACTACAAGTATTTTAAAAGATGGAGTCAGATTCTACTAATCAACTTAAGGAAAAAGAGGAATCTAGAAACTGGTATGAATATTTCCCAATCCTGGTAGCCCTTTAAGTACAACCTATATGGAGAAGGTGCTTGTCCGAATCAATCTCAGGTATTTAAAGTCTCCTCCCTACAGGCTACTCTCCTATTTCCTATATCCAAAGAACCTCTTTACAACTACAACAGTAACAATAGATCTTCTATTGTTGTTTTCTTAAAGTTTGTTACACTCTGTGTCCCAAATCCGTTTCTATTATGGAAGATGGATTGATTCTCATTTTAGCCCTGACTTGTAACCTCATTGCCCCAGTTTTATTGTAACTTATTACGTACATTTTTTATCTCATTTCATTGAGCTTTACGAACCCCGGTTACAATTTAAATAATCCATTTTTTAAAGCTGCCTTCTTAATTTTTTTTTAATAAAATTGAGTCTCAAAAATAAAATAAATGAGTTCCAATTAAACTTCAGAAGCCTACGTTTAATGCGCCTCTCCTAGTATCTTTTCCTTAGATTAAATTACACTACTACGTAAAGACTATCCCGTATGAACGCCTTATTATGCTTATTATTCACTTTAATAATAAATTAACAACTAATTAGATAGTCTACTTAAATAACGTCCTCCTATTTAGTTTCGTACAAGACTAGAAATTCACATTAGTAAAATTGACTAAATAACCTCTCTGTGACATAACAGTTGAATGTCCTTCCCTTGGTTTTCTTACTTTCTTCTTTTCGATTCCTTCTCTTTAAATAAATTATATAGTCTGGTCTGTAAAATCCATGCTACCATCACTTGCATTTGAGGCTTTGCACTCCTGTTTGTCCGATTTTTAGTCATACTCGTGTGAACCTTTCTATAATTCCAGTTAGGTAATTCTAAGAGATCAAATTTAATAATTTTATTCAATAATTGGTACGTAATCCACAACATCCAAGCAAAATACTTGCCAAAAACACATGGGAGTTAAAAGTAGTTTGCAAATTGATTTCTTATGTAACAAGTAATATAAACAGTTTACTTGTCTTTAAACTTACTTTTTACTTTGGTTTCTATTATATCCTACCATATATTTACTATTAAAATTCTATTACTTCTTAAATATTTTTTAATATACTTCCCCTCAGTATTCTTAAAAAAACTTTAATTAGCTAACTTATATTCCTATTCCTAATTAATATGAGTTATAAAAAGTACAACATTGTATATATTCGGATTTAAATTGGAATAAAACCTAGTTTCTAGTTAGAGGCATTGTCCGACATGTCCCCCATTAAATAAACGTAATATTTAAAACCTACCCACTATATCTCTGAATTGGAAAAAGACAGATTAATTAGATGTATTTTGTTTACAAATATGGACACCTTCGCCGTGCTTCTTACAGCAGATTTTTCAATTCATCTCTAAACACAAAAAATGTTATAAAGATTTTTTTTATATTTTATTTTATAGGATTAAACGTTTTACAGCGTGATGATCAGCAGAAAAAAAAAACAGAAAAAATACAACCGCTGTAAATAACTCATTGTCCTAGAGCTATAATTGTGTTATGCTCCACACAAATAGTTTTCTAAACCGTGGTTTGCAAAGCTTCATTTATATAACATTCTGACACGCAGACTCAAGAAAAATTAATCAAAGTTTTTATAAATCATTAAAAAGAAGTAAGATTCTTACAATAAATAAAGGAAGGTATAAAACTGAAATAATTGAAAACATAATTTTCCTTTTGGGAGATACCCCTTAATTTTAACATAAATTTCCATTTTCTAAAAAGCAAAATGAAATTTATAGAGCTTTGATTGTTTATGCTACAATTAACGTGTATTCGGGCAAGTGTATAATATCTCTTCCCAATCATAAACTGTCCATTAAAATATAATGTTGTGATTAATATAAATTGTGCTATATATAACTAGACAGGTATCACTACTTAACTAAAGTAGAAGATGGGTGGCGGAGGGTGTAAATAACATTTACGTAATAACACGTAAGAGCTATAAACAGGAAATGAATGGATGAAGAACCGTCTGAGACACTTATCAAAGTGACCAACACACACGGCAGGAATGTCTGGTAGTGAGGCGCGGAGATGAGCGGTATTGTCAAATTACAAAAACTAGAGATGCATTACGAAATGATTTAATATCAGTACTGGTATTTTATAAAACCAGTTGCTATTTGCGTTATAACATTTCTGCACATTAGTTAACATTAACTATTCGAACCCATTATGAGATATAGGGTTATTATGGGTATAATTCTAATAATTTTTATATATTTAATTATAATATATATTTCTTATTCTCTCTTTCTCTTATAATTAAAGTTACTGTTTTACTCAACTATATTCGTTGTACCGTCATCTAAATTAGGAATTTTTTAAAATTAGCACATATGTGTTCTAAAGAGAGTACACATTTTTTCCTATTTATAATTCTGTTCATTAATCCACCACGAGGTAAATGAAGAACACAATAATCTGTTCTGAAAAGGAGCCTAAAACCGAATAGATAAGGGACAGGCAGATATGTTCTCAATAGACAGTTACAATGACAAGAACGGATATAAGGTAAAGATTGGAATTTTTCCAGTCGATATCTCCTTTTGATACCTAGCTGTATTATAAGTTAATTGTACGTTATATCTTTTGAATATATTACCATTAGGTATCAAAAAAAATTATTTAAATAAATTGATTCGTAACAAAGTATTTGTACTTTAACGATAGCAATTAGTAAAAAAAAATTTTAACTGTTTTACCGGGATGAAAACTACAGAACTCTTGAACTCATAAATCTCATGGAATTAAACAAAGAATTTTGTGTAATTTTTTATAATAAATTGAAAAAAATAAGTTTTTTAGCATGTGTAAATACGGTATGGGAAATAAACGGCCTTCACTCTATAGAATGCTTTTATGGTTGGTAAAAAAATAAATAAATGGTGGTCAGCAGAGGCAGTGTGATCAATTAATAATTATATATACATTTTATTTTTATTTATAATAATATTATTTAAATACATGTTGAAACCAATAACTACAAATTAGAATTTAGAGTAATAGAATTTTATATTTATTTTTGTATATGGTCCCTCTTAGTTTTTAATAGTAATTTGTTGGTTTTTGCAGTACACTGGCTACAAGATGGGGATACGCATTCTTGAGTGACCTATATCCCTTCAGATCTGTCATTTTATTAAACTAAAATCCCGTAACTAAAATGTTATACAGGAGTTTTTCTTATAAGTATAATAGAACTAAACATCTTGTTTGCATTTATGATATAAATAGTGGATCAAATATCCCCGCATAGTAAAACAGCAATCGCAAACAGTAAATCAAGCAAAACATAACCATTAACGATCATCAGAGTTGCACCAGAAACCCAGATAATAACATTTCATGCTTGCGAGAGCTCTTAGCCATTGATTCTATATTAGTTCAGATGTATTCACTGACATACTGTCCAATAAAACTAAAAAGCAAAAATGACGAGTAAAAAAACAAACACGGGGATGTTGTGGTGACATGTAAGAACTGGACTTGGGTTTGTTCGATCAACAGGACATTTAGGTGTGACTGGAACTTTACATTGTGATTAATAGGCCTTTGATTGACTTTTAGGAGTTCGATTTATTTCAAATAGTATCAATATTTAGGGTGCAAATTAAATTGTGATATGACCTGGATATATTCCAAATAAATTTAGATAGCGATATAAAGCCTCCAACATTAGTTATTAAAATACTTATGTTTCAATTTTGGTTGGATACTAACAAAAATACCGTGACCATTTAGAAAAGAGAGGTAAAAGGAGTTAATTTTACAAATTTTAAAATTGCATACCTCTCTTGTCCCACTTTAAAGAGCTATTCAAAAGAAACATAGATGATATATCCAGAAACATGTCAACAAGCGTTAATAGCAAACATCTTATGTGCAAATAACTTAAAATAAATAGTTATCCGTAATGGGATAATGCCAATTCATCTTATCGCATATAAACATTGTCTTTGGTATGAGTTGTTTTTTATCTAGCAACCATTATAAATTTAAACTGGTTATAGAGCCCGTAAGTTTTTTCTAGCAACGTCTAAGATAAAGTTGAATTAAGTGTCATTGTTATTTCTAATTGTATATTATAAAAACATGACAAGTCACAAGATAGTGGTTGCGAATTGTGAGGAGACGTGTCAAGTAGTAACTAATACACAGTACGATTTACTCTCGCAGTAGTCAATAATTAAAATAATTTTATTTGTATAGAATTTAAAATGCTTACTTAAAAACCCCGTATTTAACAATTTAGATAGTAGAATACTATCCCCTGCTAAATTTAAATGAAATAAGCTCCAAATATTACACATATTTTACAACTTTAAAAACTCCAATAACGGATATTTTATATCCTAAAGTATTCTTAAATAGTCTTTATAATAGAATTATTTTCCCTATACAACAACTTGATTTATTGCATTGAAATCTGAAAAAAAAAACTGAAATTTCTCTTGCAATATATGACTGTTGTTTCTTTTTATTGCCATTATTTATGAGGAATTGTAACCTTATTTACTCATGGAACAGGATCTTCTGGTAATATAATTAATCTGGCACATAGCAAAAAATACTTGGGAACAATCAACTGTATATACCCTACATTATATTCTATGTGTAAGTGGGATCCATGATAGTTGACTAGGGTTCAAAGAGTAGGCTAAATAATAACACGGAATATATGTTTACACACAAAATGCTTATAAGACAATTGCCAGTATATTTTGTGGTCCAGCTTAATGTTTATAAAAAACAATCCTAAGCATTTGAGCTTAACATTAAAATCTTTATATGGGAGTCTATAATAGGTATGTATTTGGCTAGTATCAAATATGAAGCGAAATTATCAACAATGATTCTTAATTTTTTTGAGTGACGTGAAAACATAACAAAAAAAACATCTGATTCAATAATATTCCTTCAATCACATGTAGAAACAAGTAGTTAAGAAATAATCAAAGTTGGTGCAATGCCTTTACATTGTATCCGAGCAAAAGAAGATAACATATCAGCTGAATAGAAAAGAATAAATAATATATTTCATGAATAGGAGTTTTCAGACGATATATAATAAAAAAAATGGCTGAATTTTTGTCTCGTATAATTATCTCTTCCTGCTACCCGAAAGACACTCTATCGTGTAACAATGAAAGTAACATTTTTTTAGAGGTTTGTGGAAAATGTTTTGTCGTAACAACCTTTCATACATATTCATTAATTGAGGTCTAATAGATTTTACATATTTTGAATTGTAATAATCCTCAACTTTAATATTCCATTATAATAATAATAATAAAACGGCATAATAAAGCCATGTTGTTTATGGTTGTAATAAAGGTATATTTTATTTATCAGTAACCGGTGAACAATCTCACGTTGAGAAATAGCCAATACACTGTATTTAGTCTCTTCAGACTAGGTCCAAGGGACTATGTTGAAACCCTTTAAGTAATAATAAAAACTTCATGGCTTTGTTGAAAGTCATGGTGTACTTCAGCTGCTAGCAGTACTCTAGAGTAGATACGGCACAAAATGATTCTCAGTCAGCACTTCCCTGCAAGCGCTTGAGGATAGTTGCTATGTTACAATCAGCGCACGAATAAACAGTGTGTATTCATGTTTTTTTGTTTTTGAAATTATAAAGTTCACAATTATTATCATGTGTGTTTTTAGGATATAGTGAATTTGTTAACATGTAGGAATTAATGAAAAACATTAGAATTGTTATAACAATGAAATTTATCATACACTGCTGTTAGTTTATAGGTTAACAAAGCAATATAACTATTTGTAATATATTGTGCAATACCTGCTTTTTTCGCAAAAAAACACCACACACACACACACACACACACACGACACAAACACACACACATAACTCTGCAGCTTGTCACTTTGATATCTCAGTTGTACAATTGAGTCTTCGTCAATCTATCTGGGGGTATTAAGGCTCTTACGTCTTATAATACAACAGATGTCATAGTTATAACCCTCCTCCAACCAAAAATCTCCTGTCGTGCCAGATATTTGAAATATTGTGTGGGCCAAATTTTTTTAAAAAGAGATCTTTATATCTTACAAAAAATGTAATAAACCTAGTGGAATTTTAGATAATATGAAGACCCTTATCAGCCCCCAGTCCAAGACTGGCAACGCTATAATCGTTCATGACTCCTACCCCACATTCGCTACATTTAATCACTTTACATATTTGAAGTTCCCGATATAATGTATTCTTTAGCTATTAACCTTTGCAATATTAAACTACTTTATTTATGAATTAAACAAAGTAAATTCAACATATAATAATTAATACGTGTAACCTGATTTATTGTGTTTAAACAATTATATTGCCTTTCTTTGTGTTACAGTTGTCCTTGTATAGTAGTAGAAACAAAGGATATATTATAAAACAGTGGTTATTTTACAAAAAACAACAAGTGATAATTTATTTGTAGTAAAACCATTACGGTTTACATCAAAGGTAAACGGTATGTGTTAAATAAAACCATTATTATTTATTATAACTTGTAATAAATTATTTAAACATATTTTTTTAAATACTCTTACGTATTTTTTATTTTATAAATAAGCTAGTGTGTTTGTAAATGTAACTAGTGTCACCATACCTAACCACGCCGGAATCTTGCTTGATTCCTTCCTATGTTCGTCCTAACATTTCCAGCGTTAACAAACAGAACACCTTTTCTTATTCGACTCCTCATTGTTTCTATTCTGGCGTTTCTCCTCGTGCAATCATAACATTTTATAAACTAACACTGTATTATCTATATTATCAACCGTAATATATTTTAAGTTTTTACATTCCGTAAACACTGTATAAATTACATCAATTTTCATATATTATTTTACAAAACGCACTTGTTGTCAGTAATATATGTAATCCTTTTCAATATGTAGTAATCACATATGTTTTTTATAAAAATTAGTCACTATAATAATTCCTGTATTTTGTTATGCCAATGAAATGTTTATAGATTGTGGTAGATTATTTGCCAAGCAATAAGGGGGGAGTAAAGATTTATTTTCTGTTAGATTATCTATTATTTCAACAGGACATATTGTTCAAAAGATAAGCTAATAAAGATTGAAAGTTTTGAAAAAGATACTCAACACAGAATAAAATGGTAAACGAATTGTTGCGTTGTATGTTTTACTGTGTTTATTATACGAATCTATAGTGAACTAACAAGCGTCCGTGAGCGGAAGAAAGCTGACAGGGAAAAGATACGGTTATAAATCAGAGTAGGAAACAGATGTTAAAACCTAGAATGTCCATAAAAATAAAATCTAAACTTCAGTATTTTGTTTGCACGAACAAGTACTCCATTATTAATTTGTGTGAGGGTGTCGCACTTTATTAAAAGAAGGCAAAAATACTGAAGAATCCATCTTTCTATGTTTTTGTTGGCCCTGTGTTTAATCTAATTAATAGCATAGACTCCACATAAACATGACATTGATTGCAAATATTTCGTATATAGGCAAATAAAATTTGGACTGGTAAAAATATAGAAAATCAAGCGGAAGCATAAATTTTCGATCAATATCATTTGTATCTTGCCCAAAATTTTCAAACGTTAAATTCTGTTGGGAAATGCGTGAATACAATGGTGCTATCAGTGTAGATTTATCCAAGGTGACACTGACAATAAACTGCAAGCACTGACGTTGCCCAAACCATTCACGATGTTTGTTAAACAAGATAGAATTGGACTAATTGCTCACTTCAACTAAAAAAGGGGTGGGGTGAGACTAGCTTACATTCCCATAATAGACATTTAAATCGACTGTGCTTGGATTAGTTAAAGTGTAAATAGTATAAATATTTAATGTATAATATTATGTAGCTTGTTCCAGTAAAACTTAATATTCTTGTCTTGTAATTTTAACTATAAACAAAGTCCTGATATTTCGTTATGTGTCTTTATTTTAGGATGCAAACTCAAACAGCTACACCGTTCAGTTTCCTAATGAAATTTTATGGTTAAACCTTTTTAACTTGAAATAGGATTAGTTAAATTGAAAGAGTTTAAAGCTTCTTTTTACAAACAATTCAAATGCACATTTTAAATGAAACTATTTGAATATGGGCCATGTAAATATAATCGGCAATATACATTTAATTTCAACAAGTATTGAACTTTTTTCAAATATGGAATGAAGAAGGTTATAATTGTATTTATAAGCTGTATGTATTTAACTTCCGCTTTCTGTTATTTTTAAAATTTTTATGAAGTTTGATTGCAGAGTTCTAAAATCTAAAAAAAGCAATAAAAATAATACGAGAGACGTAACGTTTTGTACTTTGTTACATCTAAATGAACGAACGTGAGTCCTTTCTCGTAATAAATGGCTTTATATTCTCATCTTAAAAATGCCACTCTTTCCCTTTTCTATTTCTTCCTTGTCGAATAACAAAATAGGCAACAGTGTATATATAAATCTATTATATATATATATAATATACTGTGCTATTTTTTGTATGTCATAATTTTGTATTTTTTGAGTTCATATGAACTCAAGATTGAACTGACATATGACGAACCATTGATATAATTGTGTCACAACCAGTTATTACTCATCTTTAAGTTGCGTGAAGACCAAAAGACTATTTATTTATCTTAATATACTTTTTTTATTACTTAATTGATGTATTGGTATAAAGTCTTTTCCAATTGTTTTAAATCAAACAGATCCTTTATTCTATTGCAATTTTTTAAAAGCATCTAAAATTTGCATATATACCGCAAGTAAAATAATCGTACGATTTTAAGTAATAAGTAGTTCCACTAAAATGGATTTACACCTATAATGTTTACAAACTTAAAACAATTATTAATCCGTTCCAAATTTTTGAACTGCATATGAGGCACGTTATTTTCATGGTTTACAATATTAACTATAACGTAAGTAATACTCACGTAAAAAGTGAATTTTCCAGTGCTTGAAGTTAAAATATTTTAAAAACAAGGGTAGAAAGACGCCGCCCCTCGTGTCAATCCAGGCTTCAATGAGGAAAAATACAAAGTTATATAAGTTTACATTATACAATATCCTCTCGCCATACTATGTCTATATGAAAATTCTCGAATTCTGGACCGGAAAAATAGAAAATTGTTACAGCCCATGGAGTGATACCATTTAATTTACTCCTCAAGCCCAAACCATTGAATTATGCATGAACCACCACATGACCTAGAGAGTGAAAAATTAGTGCAATGCAATAAAAACTTGAACATCAAATTAAAGCATTAAATTATCCACACCTTTTTCACTTTACATCTACGAATGACAAGTTAATTATGTTAAAATCTCAAATAATACGATTCCATGGAGTGACACTGCAACCATAATCGTTACTATTTGTTTTATTTTTTTATTAAATGACGTACAGCTGCATTTAGTTTTTCAACCCAGTTGCTTTTTGACATCTTGTGCCGGCAGACAGACAGATGGAAAGATTTTTTATTTTCCTGCCTCATGATTTGATAGGCAACAACTGAGGTTCAGTATATAAAAAAACAAATAATCATTAGTATGAACATAAACTTGAAAGAGATGTTCAAACATATGCGTTCAATAAAACCTGCACAATCGTGTATGTCAACAAAAGTCTTGGATAAGCCGTGATTTTTACTTAAGCAACAAACTCGTTGTCTTTGTGCCGAATTAATAAACATATACTCTTCCCAATGTGACATTATACGTCTTCTTATAAGTTTTACATCAACTAAAAATTTTTAAGAAAGTTTATATTGAAAATAATATTTAATTTTAATGGTATTTTAGGATATAAAACTTTAATTTAAAAAACCACATTCCTTCATTCAGAAAAGGATTATCAAAACACAAAGTTACAAATTTAAAAATCTATACGTTTCTATAAAACGAGCAATTCTAAAAAAAATTTAAATATATAATTTTTTTGCTGGAAAGGCGCTTTATTAACCCATTTGTGTAATAAATTTATTATGTTTATGTGGGAGTATCTAACTGTAGAAATAGGCTCGGGATCGATAAAAAATTATAGTTTACTAACTTTACTAGGGGCTTAATAAGTACAGTTTTTTTAAGTTTGCGCTTGGTGAATGCTTAGGACTTTGGCATTAAGTCATGGAAAAAAACATGAATTTATTGTAAAACTTCCACCAAACTGTGCAAATTTTTATTTTCCAATCAAATTGTAAGGAAAGATGTTTCTTACTTCCTTACATACATTATTTTCTAAGGTATGCATATAATTATTATATATTTGTTAATTACAAATCGAAGGAGTTACCAAAGTGACCTCCAACTTCTTATATAAATGCGTGTATAATCCAATACAATAATTATACAGGATCGTATTTTAACGTGTTATGGTAAATGTTAAGAAAGATAACTCCATACGTATGTTGCACATATCATCCATTGAATCATATCTTTCGGTGGAAAAGTACTGATGTTGAAGGTATGCAATTCGTCCCTTCAAGTGTTCCCAAAGAATGAATTTAAATGAGTGTTAATTCTGAGAACATGGCTGTAGAAAGAAATAAATTTTCCGATTTAGGATAAAATTTTCAAAATAATTACATGTTTTCACGAACAAAACCACATTTACTCCTCAACATAAACCCCCCGTTATAACCTAGTTAGGTGTTCCATAAATTACTCGTGCGCCATATTGGGTACTCATGTCTTGAATGTCCGTTTTTTTATGATGAGAGTTTTAAAGGATTTGTACAAGATTAGAGGACATTTTAGTAGGCCGACTAATGCCTTATTTTCTGCTGAATGCAAAAATGGCATTTATTTTTCCCGATGAGACACAAAACACTTCTCTTATTAAGTCACCGACGTTTTGATTATAATTTCGGGCAGATGCAATTTTATTCTCAAATCCTTAAAATAATTTGATAGGGATTTTGTATCAAATTTTCCTAGTATGTTTTTAATCCTAGTAATATCTGTAATAGGGTATAATATGCCAAAGCAAATATTATTAATGCGTACATATGCATTTATAAAAATATATGTCGCTGATGAAAACCTGCTTTAAGTACAAATTATATCAATATAAATAGTAACAATTGTGATATTAATTTGAGTATGATTTTTGTATAAACAATTTTATCTGACCTTTCCTAACAACAATAAAATTAAAAGCAATCTTTGTTTAGAGAAATATATATAATCCTTGTAATATTTATAAATGAGATGAGGTTTGTTGTTAAATTTTAATGGAAAATGATATTTAAAAAATAAATCTTCATGTGCAATCTGATAGCTACGTTAATTGATACTGAAAGCTGCTAAATTTTTCGTTGTGCTATCAGGTTTTTTGACAAAATGTTCAATTTAATTATTATTAATGCTTATTTCCAATGTTCATGATAATATATATCAATAAAAGCTACACATTAATTTATCTCTATCTCCATGTGGAACTATAGTTGCTAAAAGACCCTGATATATATTTAAATGGAAAACGAATAAACCTAATTTATTCAATCAAAAACAAATTTTATGATCCTTCGTTTTCATCAAGAATTTAAAAAAACAATGGTTTTTTAGAGTTAAATTTATATAAATTAACCAAGTGGAACGTCCTAAACCTTTAGAGGTGCGTGTTGAAAATACATGTGGGATTTATTCTCTAGCCATATGCCCTAGTTGATAATATATTGAAACATACTTTTTGTTGGCAGAAACACGTTCCATCGATTAGGGCTTGTCCTCGATTGAATCTAACGGTTTGTTTGTCTGAAAACAAATTGATTTAGAAACATTGTTCAGCTCTTTCAAATATACGATAATGTCTTCCTGGTTTGCTTCCAATTGGGAGAAACGTAATTTATTTAAGAATCACAAGTGTTTAAATATATTTAACACAACGTATTTTACAATTTCAGTATTTAATTTCATATTGCCATAAATATTGTAAGCTGTGAATTTAGAGTGCTACGAATAATGATTTTTAGTTTAAATGAAATCAAGATCCTCCATTACCTTTAGGCTACAGTAAACAAAAACAGGTCAAGGTTGCTCGCTTAATAATGCGAAAAAAGTAAAAGAATGGTCGTTGAGTATAAAGTTGGTTGTTATGACTACAAACATAAACATTATATTTTAGGGTAACATTATATATATATATATATATATATATATATTATATTATATATATATATATATATATATATTATATTATATAAAATAACTTATGTGACAATACGTATATTGAACATATTTAAACACAATATTACGAATAGTAAAACTTTCCTATCAAATGTAGGCCTACTTAAATCTATTAAGACAGCTCACACTTTACTCGTATTTAAAAATATTTCGTACTTAATATTTTATTTAAATTTTTGTATTTTATTTATTAAGACCAGTAATATTCAGCTAAAAATATAATTATATATATATATATATAATGAAATTATATAAAATATATATATATATATAATGTTTATTGAAATTAAATAAGGCTATTGCCATATATACAATTTAATGTAAATCAAAGTCGTTTGACAGGTATTTGGTCTTCCGATCATATGTTTAGTTTGCTTATTTAAACGCATATGTGACAGATACTGCCAAATACAAAATAATTGAATCGGAAAAAAGTAAGCGCTCTGTGGTGTAGTGGTAGCACATTCACCCGGCAAGTGAGAGATCCGGATTCGACTCCCGGCGGAGCAAGTACTTTTTGCGATTTAATGTTTATTTATATATATATAATACCGTTTTGTGGTGTCTGATTTGTTTATTAACCAGTGGTCATTAGTCGTGATAAGAATAGTCTACATATTTTTTTTTTTAATTCATTTATATTTTTCAGTATTCGGAGAACTATAGTTTGTGTCCGCTCGAATTATGTTAACTGTCTTGTGGTATGTAGAGTCTTCAAAAGCATTATTAAAATGTTGTTCTGAAAAGGCCTTCATAGTTAAACGTGAGTATATGTATAATGCAAACAGCATATATATTGCATTCAAAAAATTGCTTTACAGTCTGTTTTTTATTGAATTATTTTACTAAATTAAACAAATATAAAATTAGAAAATAAACATATACAACATGTTTTAATCTTGGTAATTTAATCCTCAACTTTCCTTAATTAATATTACATTACGGCATTTTTTTATGTAAGGTGTTATTTACCGAATAGAATTTACTCACATTACCTGTGAATACCTTTACGGAACATTATTTTATTAATGCGTTTGAAGTCTCAACATACCACAAAGATAGTTAACGTAATTCGAGCGGACACAAACTATAGTTCTCCGAATACTGAAAATATAAATAAATAAAATATATTGTACAATATCTTAATCACGACTAATGACTACTGGTTATATAAAAAATCTGACACCACAAACGGTGATAAAATTCCCAACCTGTCTTCCTGTATTGCAAAAAATATTATATTTGTTATGTTAATTACTAAAAACTACTCACTTACAGATCTTTTTAAATGTCTATTAATTACATTGCATTATAAAATGCGTAGGATTATTAATTATTGAAAAAAATCATTTTAATACAAGGAACTGAAGACATTTTATGATGTAGGGTATTTTAAGCTTAATATTTATTTAATTCTTTAAAATACATATCTGATATCCCTATAAACAGCATCCCCACTGGTTTCTAAATGTTAAAATAATTGTTTTTCTTTGTCTGTTATTGGAAGAAACGGAAGAAAAAAGTATCCGATTCATTGCATTTGTAGAATCCCCAATTTAAATCTTGAGTAACGTTGGTAACATCTCCAAATAGGCCCAGAAGGGGCGAAATCAGCGTTTCCAGGAAGCCTTTAAATAATTTAAACCACTCTTTGAACACCTGGGACCTTGTGGACTTTTATTCCTGTTAGCGCATGCGCACTGTGAGTTGCAGACTGTTCTGAATGACTTTTCAGCAAGTTCACTGCCAGTCTGTCACTGATTGTTTTACAAATTCGTTTGGGATGGATTATAAGTTAAGATATAGGACTTCGAAGCTGCAGGCTTGATTGATCTAATATGTTTATTCTAAACTATACACCAAAAATTTAGCTTCCCCCACTGCTATTTTTTTCAAATCATAAAATATCTAGGGATTCAAAAATTTCAAAAAATATATTTAAGACATAAAACTCTATAATCTTAATAAACAAAATGATACTTTATCTATAGAAAACTTTGAATCCCAGATGAAAAATCTCAGTGCTAGGCTCCTGCGGCAGCGAAAGGTTTTACTAGCAGGATCCTTCCATACATCAACCATTCGAAGGAGCAGAAAATGTAATGATCAACATATCTATAGGCCAGAATATATGAGGTGAGGACCTCCTTTATAGAGATATATATGCAACAAGATTTTAAATAATTGGTTATTTCTAAAGACTAGGTGATTTTAAAGCCACAACGCTTGTAGGCTGACAAGTGTCCAGAAGCCCATGATCTTGCAATAGATTGGTTGCTAAAGACTGGTAGTTTAGTGAGCCAAAAGCTTCAAAGAAGCCTGATCTCCAAAAGTCTATAAAGGCTACAAGCAGTAGAGGAAAATATGCTCCAAGAACTAGAAACTGCAAAGTCTGCGTAGTCCATCTACGATATACAAGATAGCAAAGGACAGGTCATTTCAATGGTCACGAAGTCTCAGATATCGAAAGATGCCATGAGCTAATAACTTCTAGAAGCCAAAAATCTCTAAAATATGGCTTCTGGCCTAGGATGAGAGATAGAGAGCTTGAGAGGTCCAAGTTCAAAGAAGTTTCCAAAGACTCAAATCCCACAAACATTGGGTGTTGTCATACTGGAGAGTATTGTACAAGTAATCCTGTGAGAGTAAGCGGAAACTTATTTTTATATTCTCATAGTATGTCCTGTGCGTATTTTACACACTATAACCATTAGGAGTATTGTTATTTGTAAGCATCTTTTAGAACTAAATAGTATATACATGTTACGAATGAACATATTTAACAAAGAAAGTTTTAATTTTCTAAAGAAAAGAAAATGTAAATAGTTATTCATCTGTTGCAAGGTTTTTAATAAAGGTGATGAGAATAAAGTGTTTGAGGTGGGAAATAATGGAAGACAAGATGTTATGACAAGAGATACAACGTTTCTCCAATAACACTTGCCACTTGTGACAGTTTACTGTTCTCAGGGGGCTGTACCAACTATAATTCTTACTTGTAACTCTTATTGTATGATTTACTGTATGTCTTATCGTCATATCATCAAGGATTAATTAGGAGCAATAATTTAAAAAATTAAAATTTCACTGTATTACTTGCATATTAAAAGATATTTTATATTGTTTAAAATTTGCTGTGTTTTGATACTGAGTTGGTATACATCAAAGTATTTTAAGTACATTGTTGCACGGAATGGATTGAAGGTCTACTATACCTTCCACCTAATGTTAAAAACTCCTTACATTTGATTAAGAGTACTGCGTATTTTTATATAGAGGAAGGTTATATTTATTCCCGTAATAAGCCGAGAGAATAAATATACTTTTATTTATAACTCCAAAACTCGTGATAAATCTTGAATTAAAAGATATAAAGTCAAGATTGAAATAATAAAACATTAATAAACAACATTATTGCGGGAATTTCATTCCGTCCTTTCGCTAAATGAAGTTTATTTTTGAAAGTTATTAATTGTATAAGTTAAAAAAAAAAAATAAAGTTAAGAGTGTAAAAACTAAACTAAGTATACATTTTTCAAATTAAAGTCAATCATTGACAACAATAACTTTTCATGACGAGTTCATAGAATAGTGGTATAATTAAAAACACAATATCAATTCGGTATAAGAGAGATAAAATTTGTAGAGATTGTAGATGTGCCGCAGAAATTTCTTTGGAAAATATAACTAGCGCAGCACAGTAGACTGAACACAGTCCTTTCCGGTTTGTCCTATCGACCTAGATCAGTGGCATTGGGACATCCTTGCTTGCTCACAAAGGACAGGAGAGCTAGGGTTGGACATAGCCCTACTGTATATCCTTTCCTGAAACCGAAGCTCGTCATATGTGTTGTCAAGTCGATTTTAGTGGTAGGAACAATAGTTATTTCATAAAAAGGGCTGGATCCAAAAATGTCTGTGCAGTGGTCTGAAACATATGTACCGTTATCTTTAAGTAACTATAATGAAACATATTACAAATTATGTTGTACCTGTATTTATTAGAGAGCCAGCGGAACTTTAATTATGTGAATTATTACATTTTATATTATTCTAAAATTATCTTTTACAGTTTCCAAGAAAAAGAGATTATAAACCTTGGAATACAGAGTAGAAGTATATTTTTAAACTACTCTTAGGTACATATGTTTATAAGTTAAAGTCAGCCTAAGTTAAGAGTGTTTTACATTAAGTCAATTATACTATTCTTAGTCATATAAATATATAAATATTGTTAATCACTGTGAATTTTTTGTATTTTTCCAAACGGATTGTGTTTATATAGTTAATATAATATAGTATTTCAAATGCGTAGTTTACCTACATGTTAATATGAACTGTTTATTTTGGACTTCCTGCAGACTATGTTACATATTATGTACTATCTTTGGAGTGTGAGATCTGCAGATTAGTTATGAAATGAAGAATGTGGCATTGCTATTGCCATTTCTACAGCTTGGTGTGCTTGATCCATATTAGAGATGTAGCCTCGAAAAGTGCTTGATAAATATGTATATATTTATAAACCCTTTAACACTTTTTAAAAGTTTTTATTTTCGTACAATGTACATGTCGAATTCTGGGAACCTGAAGATGAATTCCCAGAATTCGAAATGTACATTGTATGAAAATAAATACTTTTGAAAAGTGTTATAAGGTTTATAATTATATACATATTTGTACAGCCTTTCAGCAGAAAGCCACGTGTGTTAGTTTTGAAGATTGAATCATTATATTGATTACAATTAAAGCTGCAAACCAAAGAGCTTTGTTAATCTCTATTTATGTATTTATTTTATCACAATTCCTTCATTTGCAGTAGCCATATGAAATGTTAAGTAAGTACATATTTCCGACATGTTGATCTACTTATTTGATTATCGAAAGACATCAGAGAGATAACAAGGTTAATTGCACGCCACACTAGGTCAGCGTGAAAATTTTCAAAACAAGAATCAACGTTCAGGCCAGAAAGTGACTTCCCATTTACTGATGTTTACAAGTTTAATGTTAAATACAGAGGTAGAGAACATGGAGTTTCATAATAAATTTTTATACTTCCAAGCTAACTTATTAATATACAGGTATCATTTATAGAGACGTAAATACTCAAATAAAGAAATCTGGTTTAATCATCACCTTGCAAAATTTGTTTTACCAAATAGGTTAGATTACCGAAGGACCCCGATGTCTTTCGTACGACCACGAAGAGTTTGCTTGTTTGCACAAAACATAAAAAAATGATCAAAAATAAGCTCTGCTTAAATAATATACAGATATAGTAAAAGTTCCATTATTAAAATACCACATATTGTTTAAAATGAACAAACTTAATAAGCAATAGTACCAGAAGAGCAAATTATCTGCTAATATAAAAGTTAAATCACAAAAGCAATACATATACAACTCTAACTTTTAAATGCCTGTAGCTAATACTTTATCCGTCACCCTTTAAGAATTGTTATTTATAAACATAAACCTAAGTGGGTTAACTATAAATTACACGCAGTCTATATTGATCATAATTATCCTAAGTTACTGTGTGATACAAAATTCAAGTAAGGCAATTATAAAAAAAAGTAAAAAACAAAGTGCTAACAAACAATACCATTAAATTGATCTATTATTTGATTATAGATTTGTTTAAATCAATATGTTAGTTATATGCTAATATCTGTTTCCTGCAGCTTTTCATATGCCTGTGTATGTGCAATTCTGGTTCAAGTGAATTATATTTCCAACTCCGATGTAGAGTTTGCCTTATTGCTACGATCACGAAAATCTGTGTATGGTTATAGCTATTGTACACGTTCATGTCCTTTAATTAAACTGGTTTAACAGTAAAGCCTTAAGTTCATCCAGAAACTTACAAAGACAAATCTGTGCCAGCTGCGTAAAGAGTGTTAAGTCAAAAAACATAGTTTTGAGATATTCGTTTGAAGTTTTCAGTAAATTTGAAACCTAAACTTTTTAATAGTATGTGGACATTTTACTCCTACAGACCTCCTATTTTCATTAAAATATTAGTTTGTGTATTACCTTAAAAGGTAATATACTTCAAAATAACGTAACAATATTTTCTTTTATTAGAAAAAAATGTAAAACTTTATTTGACTTGGACTTAACACGGTTTACACTAATTGCATGGACTTAACTTATTTTATACTAGAAGAAAGCTGCGATTTGAAACAGTAAACTTTTATTACACTGTCTTTAAATATTTAAATTGTTTGTAGGGTTAAAAAAACAAACTTTAAGTAGTATATTGTTTAATTAAGTCAAAGGCTAGATTAAATATTTATACAAACACAAAAGTTTTACTCTGGCAAACATATTGGTAAATTGACAAAATTTAATTTTTTGTGTTTCGGAATAGCTGTAAAAAATTTAACAATTCTCTAATCTTACAGAGCAGTGAATAATTAATATTCAAACAATTAATTATTTTTTGAAAATGTCTATTAACCCCTTCCTTTGGCGGTTTGTTTTTATATTTATTTCTTTTCGTTTTATTACATGTTTTCTTCTTTTTTGGATTTAGTGCGTTCCTCCTTTTTACAACTAATGGTACTGCCTCTTCAGTTTCTTCATTTGGAATGTCATCTGGATAGGTATCCTTTGCTTCCTGTGAAGTCTTCAGGTCTTTATAAAATTGGTGAAACACAGGTGAAATAAAAGGTAATAGGTCAAGGAGGTTTTTCTTTTTGTTTTCAGGGCTAGGGTTTTGGCCCTTGTAACGTAGACTAGGGGTCATTGCAAAAGTGGTTTCATTACATCTCCTTTTAAAACTTATACATTGAAATGATTGATTGGGGTCCAAGGAAGTTTTGTAGAAAATGATTCCAGGTTCACTTTTTAGGTACTTCAACCACTGCACATTCCTCCAATTGAAACTGTTTCCTACAACATCTTGCTTGCGCTGCTGGAGATCACTTTTGAAAAGCTTAGCAAAGTCAAAAAAGTCTTCAAGTTCTTCATTACAATAAAAGGATGCTTTGATCCAGTACTTCGTATAAGCTGGCTCCAATCGTGGGGGTGGTTAATGTTTCTGTGAAAGGTTTTTTTTTACGTTTTTCAATTAGAGCGTGAGATGTATCACACTCCTTGTGCGTATGCCCAGGTATCAAACATTTATGGTTGATTTCATTTAGTCCTGGCGAATTCTGTAGGGTCACCATACACATAGCAGCTATGTATGTGTTTTTGTTCTGGCCCCCACATGTATCTGTGTACATTGTCAAACATGTCACATCAGGTTTTGTAGCTTCCGAAATGAACGAATAGATCAATGAACCCACTTCATTGGCACCTCTACTAGCTATAACTTCATGCCAAAGGTAGCAGTAAGTTAAGCCTTCAGTGCAGTCGTAGACTGTTAGGTTGAAAGTCCAAAGTTGGCGTTTATAGAAAGCCACAGAATTGTGAACTAGAGGAGTTGGCAGGCATTGCTGCAAATCAAATGTCACTGTTTTAGTGGTATGGTCAACTTTTGATTTTTCTCTATCTAACTTTTTAGATTCATATGCAAACTCTGCATCTTCAAGAATTTTTTTCTTTTAAATACGCCCCTTTTTCATCTTCCGAAGAAAAATCTGTGCTTTTACCTGCACCACACATTTCCAAAATCCGCTTAGATTTTAATGACATGATGGTAAAACTAACTTGTATACTACATTTCACATTAACCAACAAACTATCAGGTTATGATGATTATTATGTGCTTGTTTTCCAGAGTATGGTCAATACAACTACTGAAAACTAAAGTAGTCAAATCAGGCTTTATAAACAGTGTAAAGTGTGTTAACTTTAATAAATAAATTAGTGAATAGTGCGTTAAGTCACAAATTGCTTGGACTTAACACACTAAACACAAATAGACCTTAAGCAGTATAGTTTGAGTTAAAATGGTGACCATGGACTAAACACACTTTACACAATCAATATTGTTCACTTTTTACTTATACCATTGGCGCACAAGTGAATAACCTGCTTAATATGTAAATTGGACTTATCACCCTATACACAAACGTAGATATCATTGTTCTGCATGCGGGTGTAGCAATAACTCATTTTGACCAATTTTGGACTTAACACTCTTTACGCAGCTGGCACAGAAATATAGATCATAAACGTAGCACCTTAAAATAGTTTTTGACTATTTCATGTACGTAAATTTCTCATAATGGCAGTTCATAATTCCTCTGAAAACTTTATATTTTGCAGCGTCACTTGGTGTCGAGTTCCATCAACGGGTGTAACCACATAAACCTTATCAGAGAAATATTACATATACATACAAATTTTCATAATGAGCGGTCTAATAGTTTACGATTAAATAAAGGATATAAAGACAAACTTTCATTTTTATACGTATAGGTTGCCTTATGCCTTGGATTTTAGACCATCAAATATTAGCGTATATAAATGTTATACATGCCACCTAATTGCCATAGTAGTTATCTTGAAATATTGTATTTGCATTTCCTTGATGTGCTGTCTTTAAAAAAGTAATTAAAATTATGAAACGCAATTTGATTATTTTTAATAATTTTAATTTTTGTGTCTATTAGTAAATTTGTAGAAGAAAATAAATAAATAATATAAGTTTAGATAAAATTATCTGTTTATAACAATTGTAGCCAAGATAAATTTATGGAGTAGTTTATTGAACATTAAACTTGTTCTATGTACAAGATGTATGTTAAACCCGTGTGGGTAAGCTGGTTATTTTGTACGGAATCACGTAGCAACAGCAGTGGTGGAGGAGCTGAGTTGGCACGTGACTCCGAGTATCAGCTGGTGTTACTGAGTTCATTAAGATTTTAAGCCACGTGTCATCGTATTTGTACTCTTTTACTACATCAAATACTTGGTTCTCCATGGTGTATGTACTTGTCTGTGTAATTACAATCTTACATATTTCAGTGTGGGAGTGCATGTACTTGCAGTTCTAGTGGCAGTGTGAGCTGTGAGTGTGCGTGTGTGTATGTGTACGTGCGTGGGCGTACCTGAGCGTTCCAACAACTATTTAAAATAAAAAGGATATTTTTAACACACACACAAACAAACACACACACACAAATTTAATATTGAAATAATAAAGGGCAATCAAAAGCATTATCACGTTAATTAATTACCAAAACTCTAATTCTCTAAGCTGGTACTAACGAAGAAAAAAACACTATAAACGTATTCAGTTTTTAATGCAGAAGGTTAATTCTCTTCAACCCCATATTTACTGTGAATTGGGTAGGGTCAAAACAAACGCACTAAGCTTATCCACCTGCTGATATCACACATTCTTCAATATTTTATTTAACAATCCAAAAGAGAAAGACGCTTTATCTATCTTCTATTTTTTCCAGGGACAGTAGCAAGCCAAGTAAATTTGAACCTTTAACATTTATATCTATCTAATAACTACAAAAACTTATGTTTCTATAATTTCTTCCAATATTCACACATTAATCTATACTTTATAAATTTGAATACTGCATTTAAATATAGTATGGCATCTCAATATACAATGAATTGTGTAGACAAAACTAGTTAATATTTGTGTATACGATTTTCTGACACGCTGTAAAGTTTAAACATCTTGCTTGTGTTAATTATAGACACTAAACAGACATTAGTTGAGACAGAAAAGTTTCAAACGAAGATGACGAAGTTGAAGTGTAACTCAGACACCGTCTTTTCCTGTCACATTCAATCTCCAAACTTTACACACTAACTGGAAACTTTTTATGTTTTAATCACAATTTTTCCTCTATTCTTGCAATCTGTTATAAACAGAAATATTAAAATAAACCAAATATTTTAAACTTAGGTCTTATGAAATATTTATTTTGAAATAATTGCCTAAGATTTAAAGGAATCTTTCACTAGACGCACTGAAATCATTGAATTCTTCTCGTCAAACTGGCTTTCTGTCTTCACAACATCTCGAGATTAAACTGAAATATAAACTTAAAATTTTGCACGAAGCTTTAATCAATGTATGCAATATCATTAACGATGAAAGTGCAAGTCCTTTGGCACTTGAATATGGCTAAGCATTAATACATTCGCCTCATGGTTAATTATTATGTCAAGGATAAAATAGCAGAATAAATATTTTAACACATTTGATTTTAACATGTCAACGAACTACAAGAAACTGTTCACATCAACTGAAGTTCTGAACAATTTCAAATACAGATAATAATTATAATAACGTAATGAATGCAACATATGCATAAATATGACTATATATACATGACATATCTTGATAGGCATAATAAATTGAACTTTACAGTCCTAGATCTCTCTTTTTTAGTTAAATGTTTCTATATCTTCCTGTCCACCTGAAAAATAACTAAGCCTACCACTAAAGATAGTAGTTTACATACGATTGTAGGTATTAGCAACGCTTATGGGCGTAACCTGGAGTTATTTTTGTAATTACTGGTGCAATTCCAACATAGGTTTTGTTCACTGTTATTTTTCTATTGTTTAGAGGATCCATCCTATGTGTAACAATAGATTAATCTTTTTTAATTTTTAAATGAAAAATTTAGTGGCTGATTGCAAATTGTTGCGAGTAATTTACTAAGGAAAGTTATGATGACAATTGCCCTTATTTCTAAGTTTTAAAAAACTGGAAGTTCTATGCTTAATTTTCATGATACTAAACCACAGATTTAAAAACGTTAATATATAATTTATTATCACACATTATATGTACCGTCTTTCCTATACAGTATATTTACTTTCTGTTATGTAAAAGAGGACCATAGTTTAAGTTAGAAAAAGTATTATTTAGAAAAGTATAAAATACCCTCAAAACCGATTGATTGTATGCAGAAATGGTCTTTATATGCAATTTTGCACAATTAACCTATCTATAATCTCAAATTAGTTCATTTTGTTTTAATGTATAAATCCAAAATATTATTTTCCTGCTAACGTCCAAAATTAAACATTATATTTTATTTTAAAATTTGATACATTCAAATCTTGAAAAACCTATTGTTTTGTGAAGGTACTGCTTAATGTATTATCAAAGTTATAAACAAGAGCAACATAATGGGATTGGTTTCACCGTTATATCAAACTGATCTGAATATAGTGGCTTTCATTACATGTAATACAGGCAAATTTTTGACTAGTTAAACCGCTCGACTAAACTACCAGTACCATTTTAATTTGTGTGGACACCAAAATGAACAACGCTCGTTGAATAAAAAGGATCAGCACAGGTACTTTACTATCTTAGTATTATTACCTGTTATTACTTTTTATATTCCAAAAAAACTCACAAAATTTACTGTTGTCTTGCTAAAATTGCTAAATATCCCACTCTGCGGCCGATGTTTGGGGGGTTAACTCTAAATGGCCATTGGTGGCAGGTCAGAAGTTACTCTTAAGCCGTTTGTCCCAAGGTTAATTGTTAAAGAGTGATTCTTATTCCTAAACTTCGTCTACTGAAATAAGAAATTCTTTATTCCCCTTGTACTTATACTGTGGTATTAACACTCAATCGGGTGTTATCTGTAAAAAAACCAGTCAGTTTCATAAAGGTAGACAAAAATTGTCATCGAACTGTAAAATATAAAACGAAATATAAAAATAATCCTTAGTTAATTATTTTTTTTATACACTAAGTATATATTAGTAAATATATCATAAGTTACTGATCTGTTCCGTTCCCCATCTGTTATAACACAGCAACCCTTGTTTCATAATTAACAAACTTCTAGAGGCACGTATTCTGCAGGTTCGTTACAAACAATGTTTTATTACGTCAATGTCTAGAGTTCTTGTAGTAATCCTCGTACACAATGGGCCTTTCTAATAAATTTGGCGCACGATATAATTAGAAAATAAATTAATTAGTTGCTACAGAGATTAACATTTTCAGCTAATATTTCGGTCTTCGTCTTTCGACTGCCTTTCAAAATGGTTTAATAGATGTTCACTACTTCGTTCATTTCATACAATTGGGATTGGTTGGAGGTTAATTAGTTAAATATTTTGAACGTATGACGTCAGTGACAGAATATCACTGGATTTGTTAGCGGGAGTGCAGCAGATTTACTGTTGACATCAGAGTGGTGTTATTTGGATGTTTATTAACAAGTAATGAATTTGCTTCTTTGTATAAGATACTTTTTGGGTTAGCAGCTGTTCCATTGTTCATTATTAAATCTACTTCTATATATACATACATACATACACATATTCTATGTATACATTTTAATAAAATATAAAAAAAATATCTCATTTTAAGTTTTAAAAAATCCAACCGTACAGTAGTATTTATTAGATCTAATTTGTCAATGCTAATAGAATAATTATACGTTTTACTTATTATGTACAGGATATTAATCTATTTCAATATTTTATGAACTAATATAGATGAATCTCATACATGTAAAAATGTTTTTTTTAAGAAATTGCATGTGCTCTATATTGCTGTGGATATATTGAACTATCCAACACGCAACTCCTATCCAACGGTAAAGTTCTTAACGATATAGGTTATGCACGTGACTGTACCACCACTTACTCCTCCACCACACCCCTCGCTACTGTTCTTATAGACACAACTTATAATTGGCAATCAGTTATTTATAGTTTATAATAGCACTGTTCTACTTTATATTTGGTTCGATATATTTAATAATTGATATGAAACAAAACTTATTAATGTTTAAAAGTTGAAAGCAGTTCAAAAACAAACCAAAAGAAGAGTCAGATTGTGAATTTAAAATACGTACATCCAACAATTACAACATTGTGCAGATACGTAATTATATCATTTAATAATCCATGAAAAATAATTATACAGTAAGTTATTATCCTAAGCATTGTTTAATATTAGTTAGTTGCATTGTAATGTAGCACAGTTTATCTACACCACATTTTCGGTATATATGGGTTAATATTTATATTTCATTAATCATTTTAATACATTACTCGTAAAATGTAAAAAATATTGCAATCGTAAGATGAACGACATTAATAGAAAGTATGAATCTTTTTATGTTAAATAATTTCGTGTCTCATATTATTTTTAAATATTTAAAATAAACCATTTTATTATCACGAAACATATTTTTTTAATATATACAGGGTGGCTAGTCATCAGTGTTACAAATATTTTTGGGTGAAATTACAAAGTAAATGAAGTGTAATGATGCATGTAAGAGGTTCCAAGTCAAAAAATTGGCTTCAATAGTGTAGTGTATTGTTTGAAAGCTTATAAAATGGCGTAGTGTTTCAAATATTTAGGCTACCTTCTTTTATACAGGGTGTAGAAAAATACAATAGACCAATTTTTTTTAATTTTTAACAGATACTTACATTTTAAAATTTTAGAACTATCAACAATGGAGTTTTTATTATTGATCCTTTGAAATTTTCACTTATTGCTATTCAAAATTGGATGTAGAATACGAAAATTACTTCATTTACTCAAATCCGTTTACAGGTAGTTGATAAATTACTGTAATATGTTTAAAAGCATGGTTATTTCAGAAAAAATTAAAATAATTCTTTTTGAAGCCTATTTTTGTTTACTTGGAACCTCTTACAAGCATCATTACACTTCATTTTACTTTGTAATTTCACCCAAAAATTTTTGTTAAACTGATTGCCCACCCTTTATAGTATATTTATATATAATAATATATATATATATATATATATATATATATATATATATATATATGTGTGTGTGTGTGTGCAGAAACGTTATAAGTAGAAGTAACTTCTGTCTGCCACTCCCACGACTGCCTTTCCATTTCTTTTTTATATAAAACACCAACAGTGTTAGTAGAGCAAACGTTACATACGCTTAGCTTTTTCGGAATATTTGTTAATAAAAAAACCCAAAATTATTTTTCAATAAAATCTTTCTGGATATATTGTTATAGTGTGCAATCTAACTTTTCTTAAATAAATTGTGATTTAAAACATACTGGTAATCTGGAAATTATTATATGAAATAGATATAATAGTACAAGATTACATCATATTCAAATATTGAAAATATAATCTTCATTTGCAATACTATCGATACAAATCAAAAATACTTTTAATGTTTAACAATTTTCCTTTCGTAGAGCAAAACTTTCAAAATATTTTGGTCAGTAGTTGATGCAAAGATTTGTTATACCACCATTACCGTATATAAATACCTATTTTAAAGAAATAAAAAGAATTGTAAAATCTACTTTTTTTAAGAGGGAATCCATCTAAAAATAATTAAACTAGTACTACAAAAGGCATGAATATAATATATATGAATTGTTCATGACAAAAATATGATTGACATTGTTTATTTTACGTAAAAAAGTATTACACATAGAACACACTCAGCGGAAGTAACACGTTTTATGGACATGTCCAGTTCACTGGAGAGCTAAAGCTGGAGTACTGGAGTGTGGCTGACAACGTCTATCCTGTACTCATACTCCAGTATACAATATTCTCGTTATTACAACGTTATTAAAAAGTCTCACCTTATCCAACGAAGTGATTCTCAACTTGGAAGGTTTCATTATTTTTTATATTCACTTTTACACTACTGCAACTTTAGCAACGTCCTACCAAATTAATTTGCTTGTTTCTGGTTAAAATTTATTAAAATGCAGATATTGGATTTTAAAAACAGTAGAATAAAGATTTTTTCTCAATTTATCTGTTTAGCACATCAATTCGCTTACTACGGAAGACTTCAGGAGCGAAAATAAAGCCATTTTCAATTAATGCAGTATGAATTACATTGGTACAGCACTGTTTACTGTAATTATATAAAAGGTTTTCCTTCATTAACAAAATTCATGTTCTATCACAGGTATTCCAAAAAACAACTGGTTGTTTCTACCAGTTTGAGAATCCAAACCCCATGACTTTTAAACTTTTTATATCCATACTTCTAAACTAGTTTTTGGTGTATGAATAATCTCGTATTATATAACATTGGCTCCGTAGCGTCATATTTAAATTGTTAAAGTGTTGAATGTTCGGCTCTTGGTATAGATTACTGCAAGAAGTGTCGGCATCTGACAGGTATAGGTTATAAGTGTCAAGGAATTCGGTCTCATTTTATCAATTAAATTTTTCTCAATAAATATATTTATCTATTTCAAAAAAGATTGTTTTGACAATTGTTTTATAATTTCCTTTTAAAAAACTTATTTTTAAAACATTTTGACACATATAATATAACTAGTTACAACTCAAGAGCCCATTTATATGCCGTATAGACTTCAATGTAAAATTATGTCGGTTCTGTTTATAACTTTAAAACTCTGACAGAGTAACATCGCATTCCATAAATTGACACTATTTACGTCTTGAGACTAGAATACTTCACTCAAGGACGACTAATGCTGATGTCAATAACTTATAAGTAGTTAAAAAATATGACGTTTTACAAATTCATAAGGAATCTTAACTTAAATTACTAGTTTATTTTGTTAATATTTTATGTTATGAAGACTCATTTTTAAGTTGCATAATAATTATTTTCAAATTTTTACTAAAGCATATACGTAATTACCTTTAAGCGTTTTACACACTTAAAATGTATATAAGAGACAAAATATATTTTTATGGTGAATACAAGTTATTAAACAAATCTTACTCTTGTCATAATCTTACAGTTAATACATTCATAAATGTAAAAGTTCACAATTTTAGATCTGTTAAATGATTATTGTATGATCAACAATATATCTCATAAAACCAATCGCCTTTTTGATTTTTTAATTTTTAATTACTTGACAACCTACAGGACATACTGAACGTAATAGTTCTAGGATTCTGTAAAATGTTTTAGAAATTGTTTGTAGACATATTTTACTCGTATTGGTGTCTTGTTATTGTTTACTTCTGAAAGAATTTACGGTAAATGTCTTGAAATGCTTTAAGAGTTGCTATCTAAGCACTAACAAATTATATAAATAAAAATTAAGTTTAAACTTAAAAGTTCTCTTAATTTTATTAAGTTTCAGTTTAATAGTACCTTTATGTATGCAGTATCATAACTGATCAAAAATTCAAGGATGTAAACAGACACAATATTAAGACTTTTAACTAATGTTATAACATTCTTTCAAATACTTTTGGTAAATAGTTTTAGATAACATGAATTAATTGTAATATAAAGGTCTGTTAGGTGTTTGAGCAACTAATAAAAATCAATAGCAAAATATATTCAGTGTACAAATTTTACCGGAATATGTTGTGGAAAACACTTAAATGTAATAATTAAAGAATGCAATAAATGTCACAGACATATCTTTAGACTGTGATGGGCGTGTGGTGGTTCCTGTGATAATAATGTATAAGCTCTTACAAAATCCTCCTATCAGAGTTTGAGCCTCCACGTTGGTCTGTTCACACGATCACATTGCTTGTACTGTTATACAATCGACGGGATTAAAATATTATCTTAAGTGATTTTAATTACGTATTAAAATAGACCTAAAATTTTTCTGTAAAGCGGAAAATGTCTATTTTTTGTATTAACTTCATTTTGAAATCTTAATAATTTTTATCGTGTTTGAAACGTGTGAAAAAGAGGAACTGTTACAATATTCCATACTGAGCTGGCATAAGTAAAAGGGCACTAGCAAAATACTGATATATATATATATATATATATATATATATATATATATATATATATATATATATAATTATATATATACTATATTAATAAAAATTTGATAAATTTAATTGATTATGCTATTATTATATATTATTTACATTAAAAATTTTTTCATACAAATTAGACCTCTCTATTTTTATTAAAGAGGGTTCCATAGAATGTTTTCTGTTTGTAAAAAACGGCTTAAAAACAAAATTTTTGTGGAGAACAATATACACATCTAGGAATAACGGGTACATTAGACTAATGGTTTTAGGCGTATAAATAGGCTAGTATATTACTTATGAAAGGTTTAGTTGATCCTAGAAAAGAAATTATAAATAGTCTGTTAATTATGATTAGTCTGTTAAATCTTTTTTTTATAAACGGTCCACTTAAACTAATAAAGTATAAAACTAATATGTGACAGCTTTTTTCCTTAGAAAAATAGTATAAAAATAGATTTTAAGCAGTTGTACTGATTCATAAAATAAAAATCTTCACACGGCTGTGAAGTCCGTATACACTACATTGTTTTCTATGATTTCTATTTCTATAAATTAGGTGGGTTAGAATACTGGGAACTATTAAGTAGTAGAACATTTCAATAAATATTATGACAGACTTGATTTTGTACAATTTTCTTTAAGACCAGCTAAAAATTACCTAACTAATAGCCAATTTGTATGTCAAAGACCATTTATCCAGTTTTATCCGTTCTAAAGTTATGTTTTTTTTATATTTTACTTGTTTCTATGCTGATTTTACAACCAGTAAAGGTATTGCATAATTCGATGCATTAAATTTAGAAAATTCTTATTTTAGTAAGTTTTGTTATGAGCTAAATGGGCAATAGATGATAATAATCAGATTCAGCATATATTTAAGGAATATAGTCCACGTACTAGTGTTTTTTTGCTGGTGTCGGTACACTGTTGGTAGACACTGTATTTTGTATGAATGGTCTAAAAAATATCAGCGACATTAAGTGTTTAGCCAATTGTAACTTTATACACCTCATAAGTATCATTTTCTTTTATTATAAAAGAGTTATATTATTGATTCTACCTTCTTAAACAAAAATATTGACAAGAGACTTTATTAATTATCAGTTATAATAGTACCCATGAATTTTTACATCTCGGTATAAGAGAAGTATATTTAGTAGTGTTTCCTTATTGCAATCCTCCTAAGTGAATGAAACTTGTTTCATACATATTCGCTTAAAAGTAATGTTTTTACATGTTTAACGAAGTTTCTTTATAAATTTTATTTACACAAAACTGTAGTAATATTTAATTATATAGTAAAAGTAAAAAGTTTGATCTCATAGATGGATTAATTTATTTATCCACAAATATGTTTACAAAGCTGAGTCAGCTGTGTAGCGGTTATAGATGGATTTCCATCATCTTCTACCAACGTACAATACATTGTTGTACACGCTTCAGTACTATTTTCGTGATTTTTGATGTTCGTAAATATATTAGAAGAGGATATTGGACATTTTTAAAGGGAGAATATAGTGCAAAGACCGAAGTGTTATACGATTTACAAACCATGTCCCACTTTAGGATAAGAGTGTAAATGAGCCTCGAGAGTTTAACTCGCTATGTAAATTCTGACCTTCGTAAAAGTTTGCATTTTGGGTTTTTTAATGATTGTTCAAGAATAATTATTTGTATTAGCATATAAATCTGTACCATATTACTTTGTTAATGCAAAATTTAATGTATCTACAGGGGACTAATGAAAAAGTAGAAGAATCCATATCTCTGGTCTAATTTTTTTCAACAAAGATGAGGTCAACTCCCGTTGTAATCTTATAATCTCCTTCCTTATAGTTCAAAATAATTGTACGATTACCCTATTAAATAGAATAACGTGAACAGTCGATTAAGGACAAGGTCAGCAAAGCTTATGAATAGTGCAACGGCTACATACACTTCCTATAACTATGATATAAAGTCAGTTCCCTTAGACCGTGACACCAACGGCTCTCCTTTCTTACTTCAAAAACATATGAGAGGAAATATTTATGTACACTGATATATGTGGTGAAATGGTACGGGCTAACCATTACCTACATAGAATTGGAAATAATAATAATATTATATTAATAAAATAAAACATTCTTTGAATTACTTAACAATAATATATTAGTGGTCATAAGCAGTGCTGAAATTCATTAATATTTTTAACTTTACGTACTAAGCCAAAAATTTTTGTTTACAGTAAATAAAGAAACAATAGTTTAGGTTAAAAACTGTTTTATGTCGTTAAGGTAATATCTGATGTTGTAAATTTATCTATACAAATAACTTAAAAGTAGTTTTTACTTGACATAAGCAACGAATCTTAATCAGAAGTTTTACACAAAGTTTTCAAGAGTTACATCTTCAGAATATACACTCGCTAAGCCACAATCTCAGGTGGAATGTACAATGCGCTTCTCCACAATGTTTCGTGTAATGGTTTAAGAGAGATAGAATACGCCGTCTAGGTTCATTGCCTTGTACATTCGTTTTACATTGTTCTTTTATTATATATCATTAATAATAATTATAAATTAACTCTATATAATTTATAGACATACTAAGTGCATTTATAAACAAACATAGAGGGTTTAGCAATTTACCTACTGCAATCTTTTCTCCGGTTGTTTTTTGCAAGTTTCGATTCTTTTGGGTTATCCAACCTGTACCCAGCATCACAGCCTGTTAATATTGTTAGTATTTAATTCAATTTTAAGCTGTAAGAACGCCTTTTTGTATTGTTAATCTTAATATTTATATAAAGCCCATTCTTATAATATATTAAGGAGTTTAAAAATTACACTATAAATCAGAAGAGAACATATCAGCTGATTCTAAAAATTCATTATAAAAAATGTTTACTTTTAATTCTTTGCTTGTAACCTTTTTTATCCTTTTATGAGTTGAAATATTAAAGGGTTATATGAAGTCTTAATATTGAGATATTAAATAAAAGATTATCTTTATTATAAAAAGAAAGATTATGAAAGAGTGAGCGACTGCGACCGGACTATATCTCCAGAATGGCTCCAACGGTACAAATGAATGCTCGGCCGTCTAAGCAACGCTCCTGGTCAGCAGACAGACAGACAGGATCACGCGATGTGTCCACGAATGAGAGTCGTTAAATCGGACGATAGGTACAAGGGTCATCAATATTACTATTGTCTTGAACTATTTGGAATATAACAATGAGTCATATACACCTTCTCTACTAGATATATTGCAAATATTAAAAAGTATGAAAAACTGGTACATACATTTATGAATGTAGATTTATAAATTTTTTAATCAATAATTAAAAAGCTTCGTTTAAAAGGTAAAGATACTTTGTTACGTGTTTAGAATACAAATCTGACTACTGACTGACAATAATTCTACATATTGCTTTACCATAGTGACTCATATCAAAAGCAATAATTATGAGTTTTAAAAAACAATATGTAACTAATGCAGAAACATACACGGCTACCTAACATCGTGTAAGAGGTAGAATGGAACATTTTGTGTGTATATACATTATGAAATATGTATAAATGTCTTATAAGTACTCAGTTTACTACAAATTTATTTATTTTTGGTTTTTATTGTTTCCATGATGGTTATTCATAAAACCAATGTAAAGGTTTCGTTAAAACTCAACCGAATTTCATGGACATATAAAATAATCTACAATTCGATGTTGCCTATAGAGAAATTAAGTCTCATGCAAAATTCTCAGTCTTTAAGTCAGGTTATTCTTAAGATATCCTGCAACCAGACAAACAAACAGTTAAAAGTAACATATTTTCTGCCTCGCATGTGGTAGGCTGTGCGTCAGTGAAGCTTTGTTGCAGCTCAGCTAAGTAATGAAATATATTTCACTGATTCTGTTGAAATATTAGCCAATAATAACTTAGCATAAGTGAAAGTTTAATTGTATATAATTAAGTATATTGTATATATATATATATATATATATATATATATATATATATATATATATATATATATAAATATATGATATAATCGTGAAAATTTAATATACATATATAATTTATTTAATATATCTCACCAACGTAAATTATACGTTTCACTCTATGAAAAAAATCTAAATATCTGAAAACCTTAAAAAAGTGTGATGAAACGGAGTTTATCGAGAACAGACACATAGGTGGAGGCAACAGTAGCCACAGTTCTGACAAAAATTACAGATGTAATGGCCCAATTCCAACAATCCTATGAGAGTGGATGATCCTTTGTTGATTCCTCGCAAACATTCAACTGCTGTCAACAATGCGGTGGATCTCTCGCCGTTTATTTCAACACCATCCTCTGACATCTGATATGGTTTTTAATATAATACTGTATTAAAATCACCCCATACAGCCATTTACGTCTTAAATATTAATACATTATTCTTGTTTAAATTAAGTATTTCACTGTAATTAAAAAATATTAAAAATAGGTCTATAACAAAATAATAAACATTAAAATTGACCTAGAAAATCTATATAAAAAAATTGTTTTTTCATTGTACATACAATACGTATGAGTCGTAATAAACTTAAATACTTCATCTTATTAAAGAATTCTGTAAAATTGTATGGATTACCAATCTGTCAGAAATAAGCAATACTTTTTAGTAATCTAAATTACCAGCACCACGTGGTTTATTTCTTTAAATGTCAGTTAGAATTGTTCATCATATTCTAGTGTTTTTTGCGCCACAAACCAAGTATTAAATAATGTCAAAACCATAAAATATTTTAATTGTATATAAAACTAACTGTCGTTTTTGAAAAGGAAAAGTTTATCACATGGATTGAGAGAATACTTTAGACACAAATCAAAATAATGGAAGTATGTTGGGGGTAGTAGTTAAGTGGTGGAGGGATAGAGAGAAGAGTTATATAGAAAAGTATAACTGTGTTCAACGTCCAGCTGGTATTTCTATTTCCTCTGCAGGCTAAAGTTTGTTTAGATATACAGTTTGACCAATAAAGCTACTAAAAAAACATTTTTAATATAAACGATTATGTGTCATGCAAGATTAAATGTTGTGTTAATGTTTATCAAATCTAATATATGTCGACACAATTAATTGTAATGTGTAAGGCTGAATTAATTTCACATTCTATTTTTGGTTGTGGTAAACATTTAATGGAATTATTACTTTAAGGTACTTTCAAATTTTTGGGCTGAAACAAGAGAGAAAGGTTTTGATAATAATTGTATCAATTAACTTGGCTTTAATAAAAAAATCTTGTGCATGGCTTTGGTGTACACTAAATGTCTAATTCTAAGACACAGTGTGATAAATACAAAGTAATATAATTAAAACATACAACAAAACAAAGTAAAAACAAATAATACTCTCAACTGGATGTGTAATTTAATTTTGGATTTGTTTTAACCAATATGTTACTCTTAATCAATTACCTTATAATACATATGCTAAGCTATGAAATATTGTATTGTTATACAAATGGTTATTTTGATATTCCGATCTTAAGGTACCTACAAACTATTGTATTGCTGATAAATTTCTAATGGATTATTATAATTTACATAGAATTTTATTGAAGTGCAGTCATAAAAATTAAATATAAATATTTGAAGCAATTTCACTCTTACCAACTCATGCTTATCCTAAATATAATAATTTATTATATTATATTTATTTTATTTACATAGTTTTAATTATATTCTATTATATAAATTATATATTATTTAATATTCTTGTCATTACAAGGAAAACAATAGTGTGGGAGTACAAGTGCTTGTAATTCCGTTGGCATTGTGGGCTACGAGTGTTGTGTGAGAGCTCCTGCTCGTACCAACAGCTAACTCAAATAAATAGGGTGATTGTAACTTACACAACCACTGAATTGCATCTATAAACTTCAATTGTTTACATGCACAAAACCACTAATATATAACGAGTTTACTTTTAAAACCTATTTATGTGAAGTTAAAGTATAAATTTATGAGTTCTTATTGTGTGTGTGTGTGCGTGTGCGTGTGTGTGTGTGTGTGTGTGTGTGTGTGTGTGTGTGTGTGTGTGGTCCGTTTTTTTGGCTTTAGTAAATAAATTTTATAAACTAGTGAGTATTTATAGTATTGAAACTCTATATACTACATATAAAGTGGTGCAATGTTTCGCAAACACCGCAAAAGAATACAGGTAGATTTGCTTCTAGATAGATGTTATATTAATGTTTTATAACAAATTATATCATAAATTATGTTTCTACAAAAAGTTATAGGTTTATCCTGAATAAACTTTCCTGACAACTGTCCTCTTTAGCTTACTGTGCTGTGCGTGTGTGTGTGTGATTTTCAACTTAAATATATTACGGGGATAGCCAAGGGTAACACAAGTTTCCAAACGCTCCTAACATGTACAGTTTTTAATGGACTTTAAATACATTTTAGGAATTCGAGTTTAACTTTTAATTTTCCTATGGGGGACTTAAAATACTGCAAAAGAAATACATTGACTTTTACGTTTAGCAATTTTCTTCTATTTCTAAAACCAATGGAACAATTCCCTTCATATTTCATAAAATTTCTAATTTACATGCAAAAATATTGCTAATATCAACAAAATCCTCTCAAATTGTAAATTTTACTAAATCGCTTTAATTTTGTCAGAATTAAATCGATATTTTTTAAAAACACAAGTATTGAAATAATGAAATATAAAGTTTAATCATGTTATTGACTACCCAAATTAAAATCTCAAAACTGTTACTAACAAACCAACCCCTTCAGAGCCATCCATATTCAATTTTTTATTCTGAAAATAATCCTCTTTCAACTTTAAATTTTTCTGTGGAGGAATTGAAAGGCAACAAAACGAATACAACAAACAAACCTAGCTGCTTCTATTGTTTTGATATATGTTATGCAACATTCCGGATAAGAGAATTCGCTTCCTCTTTCTTGTAATTTCTCGTGAGGCAGTACCTATACTTGTTTAATATTTATACATACGATAAGTAAACAGAATGGTGTACAATTTAGCTTCTCGCTTGTGTCAAAAATGTGACACTCTATCATCATTTAAGGCAGAACGGCTTCAAACAGAGCTGACAAAGTTGAAATTTAACTCAGACTCTGTCTTTTCCTGTCACATTCAATCACGGAAATCTTTATGATATCTGTGAAGTTTTATCTGAATCACCATATATTGTTTTTATAGTTACATTATTTTTATACCTAAACATTAAGGTAGTATGGATTTTTAAAATTCAATGAAATAATATTAGTTTTAAAATAATTGGCTGAGTGTTAAGAAATATTTCCCTTCTTAAGCTAGAATCATGTAAATATTAACTGCCTCTCTGTACGTCTATCTGGCTACATTTCCACAGGATATGTTACAAATTTACTGTAGTAAAATCTTACATGATTATTTCTTTTTATATAGGCAATAACAAGTTCGATGATAGTGGTAAGATTTGTATAATGGGTCTTAAGGGAAATCATTTGAGGAAAGAGAATCTCGCAGAATAAATAAATTTGGGTTAATAATGAGTAAACTGAGTAGAATTATATTTTACTTTAACATGTGACATAATAAAATACAAATTTTAGAATAACTATCAATATAGAATTGGTGAACTGAAACAATTCTACATTGTTTACAATAGAATGGTATTTTTCTCTTTAACGCTGTATTTGAATTTTAATCAGTAAATTACTTGAAACAAGGACAAAACTGGTAATTAAAACAATAATAAGAAATCAATGTTTATGTGTTTATTCATTTGGAAATCATATCCAACTTAAAAAAAGAAAACCCAACCTATGTATTATTGATACAAGAAAGTGTAAAAAAGAATAAATAAATTAAAATATGTTTTCCAGGTAAAAACAAATATACGATTTGTATATATTTTTATTATCTCACAATTTTCTTTGTTTAAGGTTTTTTTGAAAATGGAAGTATAATAAAGGAAACAAGACAGATATTTGTCCTCGTTCACTGATACAAAATGTCTATATCACTACGTTTGGAGACAGCAGTCTTATATGTTTGTACCATTATTATAGTACATATATTTATAAAGTCTGGAGCTAATTTTCTATAAATCAGAACAACTTTTCGGAAATACTTAATTTATTCAGAAATTAAACTTCACTCAAAATTTAACAAAGTTTACAAAATCTTGATTTGATTTTCTTCAAAACTTATCTCAATCGGTCAAATCTAATTTATAGTCTGATAAAAATTAAAAATGAAACGAAAAAGGTATACTTCTCCAAAATGGTTTAAATTAACAAAATTAAATAAATGGTTCTCTTCTCAAAATATTCAAAATCAAATTACACAAAGCTTTACGATCAAAATCTAATTTACAATACTTCAAAAAATTTGATTAATTATCAGACTCTGTTATATGGCAAACTTTAGAAATTTAAACACAACAGTATAAAATAAAATATGTTAAAATAAACGCTGGTACGGGACTTACTACTTTGAAGACTATGGGGGCTGAAAAAGAAACTATTACGCAACTTAAGGAAAGAAAAGGAATTTTAAAAACTTGACTTAAATTACACCGGGTAAAAATTTACTCCATATCCCAAAAGTATAGGATTAGAGGAAGTACTATCGCTTCTGAAGTACACGTCTGGACGCTCTGCTCTCGACTCGAAGACTACCCCCTCCCTCTTCAAACAAACCGGCTCAGGAACGTATCACCGTGTAGATCTCTAACAGCTGTTTGACATCTCTAACCAACAAAATAATGTCCACGCACCGCGTCTAGTTAACATGGAGACTACTTCCTACCGCGATTCAGCAGAATGATAATAACTACGGTACATGTTTGACAGTTGAATAAACTAACTTACAATAACTACAATCGAGGCTAAAATAATCCAAATAAATAAATTATACTATAGCAGTTTAGTACGGAAAGGCAGTATTCAAAACAATCATGCGCTTATTAAAAAATTTCAACACTAATTTGAACTACAGATATCAGATCAAAATAGGACGACACTCGCTGATCAACCACTTAAACCTGACCAAAGGCTAGTAGCAAATGTTGGTTGATACGGCAGAAACAAGTTATCTGCAAAAATGGGAAGAAACAGGAGTGAGCTTTTTTATTATTATTTGTTCATTCTAGACGGACTTCGTAAAACCATACATATTCTGTGTGATACTTTTGGTTTCATTGTTAGTTATTTTTTAGAATTGGCAACATAAACGGCCTGATTTCAAGTGATAGTTGGTCTACTATTTTAATGTATGAAGTCTCGATTAATTTCACTTGTACAAATGAAGTTCCCGCTGTAGTATGTTGGCTTTATCCTAGTTGAAAACTATGATCTATTGAACAAACACTTTTTTGCTTTTATACTAGACCTTTTCTAATAATTTACATGTATTTCTTCATCCTTACGTTTAGTGTTCTTTTATATCTCTAATGTGTTCACCTGTAATGTTTACTATTGCAAATTACATTTTATACTTGTGAACACAGTTTTAGGACCCTATGTGTCATTTTTTTGGTTTTGTATTTACGAAAATTTGTTTAAGAGCTAAGATTATATAATATTATTATTTCCGTTCCTCTTACCGTTTCTACAAATACACCAGCGTATAACACAACAACGCTTTTTTCATAATTAAACTTCTAGAAGCTCGTATCCTGCGGGTTCATCCAAATAATGTTCTATTGCGGCATTGTCTGGATGTGCTTATGTAATTTACCCTGTGTTTTAATACGTACCTTATAAACAAAGGACTGCATTATATATTTAGCGCTCTTTATGATTACAAAATACATTTGCTACAGTCATTATGACTAAGCAAATCATACTTGTTTAATACTTTCTCTTCGGTAGCAAATTAGTAAATGGGTAAATCATATATACCTAAAATAATATATTTGTTCTATGCATGTTGTTTCGACCCGTAAAACCATTCAGTACAGAATATATTACCTATTGTGTACGGCATTGTATATATAGTAATAAGAAAACAACGTTTTTAGAGAAGTTACTATCATCTTCTTCCAGTTACAAGTTTTTTTATCAGATTTAAGGAAGTCCAAGAGGAAGGCAATAGGTGTATTAAAATTTTTAGGTAATTAGTTTTTTCTTCCGCAATTTTATTTTTATAATTTTAAATGTAATAACTAATATTCTCCACAGCCTAATCTAATATACTGTCTACACTCGTAGAAGAAATTTGGAAAGGAAGTATAAATATATCAATATAACCCACGTTTAAAATATCTTCACTTTTTTCATTTTGAAAAAACGTGAAAACTCTTTACCAATTACACAAGGAATCCTCGTACACTAAACAAACAAATTACTTTCAAAACTGAATATTATATTATTTCGATACTAAAAACTGGTTAGATAAAAGTATAATTTAATATGAGAATATAAAACAGAAAACAACAAAATATCAAATAATGAAATAATCCTAAACAGCTGGTATGAAAATCATCTTAGGCAGACAATTCTAGTCAACGTTGTAAGGAATCAGTTCAAATTTTTTTGAATCCTAATAAATAACTTTGGCTGTTCACTAAGTCAAACTTCTTTTAAGAATAGGTCACTTTGTTAAAATTAACAATAATATAAATTAAACAAGTAATTTACAAATCACAAATTACTAAATTATTTCCTCTATACACGAATATCTTATAATATAGCTCCTCAAATATAAGCAATATAAAAATTATCTTACAAACTAATTTTGCATAATAAACGTAAAAAAAATTATAATGCATGAAAAAAACTGCTTATTAAATATTTAATCAATTTTAATAGCTAGATATTAAATTAAACAATTTATTGAAAAGGTATGGTACGCCATACTACCTATTACATGCATTGCTGAGGTTGGGTGCCTAATTTCAAGTGATTATTTTGTGCATTTATTTTGCTCGACACAGTCAGTATTAAAGAAGGCTTAAAATAAAATAATAAAAAAAATACATTTTGTATAGAAATTTATAGTACATTTTCAGTAAAAATCTTATCAAACTTTAAACATAATTCCAAGTCTCGTGTTTCCTGAAAATATTTATTATTATTTATATATTTTGAAATATTATTGAAGATTCCTGTAAATAATTTTTATAAAGAAACTTTGTTAAACATGTAGAAAACATTATGTTTGTATCAATTACGTTAAAAAAAAGTTTCTTTCGCTTAGGACAAGTTTTGTGAGGATCTACCATTAAATATGATTATTAGGATATTTTATCATTCATAGGTACAAAGTCATACCTATCGTAAAGTCTCTTGTCAATATTTTTGTTTAATAAGGTAAAATTGCTCATCTATTTCTTTTATTATAAAAGCAAGTTATACTTATGAGGTATTCAACGTTTCTTTTCCAATTGGCTAAACACTTCATGTCGCTGATATTTAGTGTATATCAACAGTTTAAGGACGTCATAAAAATACTAGTACATACACTCTAATCCTTAAAGATTTTTCCAAAATTAAGTTTGTTAAGCTCATAAAAAAGATTTAAGCAAATTAGACTTTTCTATCTTTAATACAGTAGATTATATAAAAATTTTACAGGTTAAATAAACAGCATAACAACATGTAAAACATAAAAATATATAACATTTAGAACGGATAAAACTGGACAAATGGTATTAGGCATACAAATAAACTATTATTTATGTAATGTTTAGCTGGTCTTTGAAAACATTTTACACATTTTTAAGTCCGTCATTAGTAATTAAAAAAATATATATATTTTTCACTTAGAAGTTCTCAGTAATTTAACGCACCTACTTTCATAAATGAAATTAATATAGTGCTAAAAACATCACAGCCATGTAGAGATCTGGATTTCATAAGTTATAGTGCAATTCCTTGAAACTTCTTTTGACACTATTTTTTCTATGAAAAGCTGACAAATCCTATTTTTTACTGTTTTAAGTTAAGTGGACGGTATCAAAAATAATCACATTAAACACATTAGTCACAAAAAATATTTTTTTCTATTGCGAGCTAAATGTTCTTGAATTAATATCCTAGCCTACTTGTATGTCTAAAAACCATTTCGCTAATTAGTTCCGTTCTAGATGAATATATTTTTCACCTAAGATTTTGTTTCTAAGCCATTTAAAAAAACAAAACATTTGGTTGAATACGCTTTAATAAAAATAAAGAGATCTAATTAGTATAAAAATTATATTTTATGGACTATATGATAATAGATAATATAGACCAATTTATAAAGTTTTTTTAAATACTGTAGTATATATATATATATATATATATATATATATATATATATATATATACTTTGGTAATATAAAGTATTGATATTACAAAATAAAAACAATACAACAACGAAATATTTTATGCTCAGCCGGAAAATAGTACGCGTATAATACTACTTAATCGAATCACTTAACATTCTGTTTTAATCCCATAGCGTGTATAACAGTACAATCAGTTGCGATCGTATGAAGGGACAGATTTTTAGTAGTTGTTTTGGCTAAATGACGTTTTTACATGCAATACGTTATCACCATATATATATATATATATATATATATATATATATATATATATATATATATCGATATATATATCGTTTAAGAATATATTTGTGTAATAGTTTAACATAACATTCATTGAGGCAGACTCGTGTACCAACTATTATACTTGTTGTAAAGTCGGTTCAAGATCAAATCGCAGTAAATTTATTACCCTGACATCTCAAGTATTCAAAACTATGCATAAAATATAATCAATGATAACTGACTCACTCAGTGCCTCTAATTCGGAATTATATTTATACATGGAGAAATAATCATTCACACTATAATAGAGCGTTCAAATAAGATATCTAAAAGTTTTTGTTATATTTGTAGGTGATGTACTACTAACAAGTAATTAAAAAAATAACCTTTTATTCAAGCTTGTTAGCTAATTAACAACAAATAATTGTTAAGACAAGAGTATATGGCAACTCTCCATATGACGATAAAAATAAAAAAGAACACAGTAAAGAATCAAGTGTGTAAACTAGAATTTACGTTTTTGCCTAAAGTTTGCTATTGATGATGGAAGGTTTAAAGGTAAACAGGTTTTTAGTTATTTTACATTACAATACGTTTCGAATATTGCAATTTACGCTCTTGTGGTGAAAAAACCACATGGCTTAGATTTTACTATTCAGTTTTAAAATGTTTATCGTGCTTACTTCGAGAGAAAGAAAAAAAAACGTTTACTTCTATTGAACATATTCAAACCATTACCCTCAAAATTTATTGAGGTTTATAAGAATTAGTATTGGAGTTGTTTATTCCATCTTAGCCCTATATTCTCTTCTTGGTAGGCATAGGATAATTAGTTTATCATCTCTCTGATCACCATTTCCTCCGATAACATAGCCAATGTACTCTTGTCGACATTACTATATTTTTCCTCACACCTCCACAATCACCATCATTAACCTAAATAACTCATAAGTATCGAGTATTGCTGAATTAACAGAGAGGAAGAAACTTGTTAAAGAAGTCTGTAAATACCTTATAAATTGCACCTGTACAACGATACTATTTTGTTAGATTCTGCTCGTTCTGGTTCAAACTATTCTCCAACTGACAAATATAACTAAACACAGTTTAAAACTCAATGGACTGGTATAGTTATATAATCATGTTTTAGTTGTGACGTTTACTCCCCAATTTAGATTTATATGTGTCTAACACTCTGGACTTCTTGGCTTTTCTACCACTTGTTTGTGGCCTACTCTTGCATTTTTTGTATTTCTATATCAGATAGGATGGAATATCGTTGCAGAAGCTGTCGAGGAAATTATAGAATCCAACACACAATGTAGGGTTAATGTGTTTTGTAGTCGGAGACAATGGAATGTATAGGACAGCATGTGTATATATCCATAGACGAATACGTTGTGTTTTTGGGTAAATATTCTTCCAAGAAATTTCAATACTTGTGACTCCGCTGCCCAAGTAAAGCGATATATGGACACAATATGGACTATTTCCATATTAATCCAGTAGTGAGAAAATATATATATGTATACATGTGTGTGTGTGTGTGTGTGTGTGTGTGTGTGTGTGTGTGTGTGTGTGTGTGTGTGTGTGTGTGTGTGTAAGCTACAACACATGTCATGTAACAGGCCTCACGGAAACTGCATAAATAGTTTTAAGCCTATAAAGCTCATTTCTGCTACAATTGTTACTATGTTACAATTTACAACAGTGCATGATTATATCCAGTTTGATTAATAATTTTATTTCTCTACATCTTGTAATTATAGCACATACATATTTTGTATTATTGAACCACTATTTAAATTTTTAGATATAAAGTGGTTGAAGTATACAGTATACTTGATATTAAAAACCGTTCTTTCAAATGTTTCTGCAACCAATGTTGATTACAGAGTATTACAGTATCCACATACAAACTTTACATTTTGTATTTAAATATACTTCTCACTATGCATTTTATGAATATTTAAATATGCAGTAATGTTTAAGTGCTATAACGCATATATAAAAGACAATGTACTATGTAACGTTTACTATAAATTTAAAGACTGTTATTAAAAAAAAACTAATGTAGATTGTTGTGTTTTTAAATAAGTATGCTTCTGAGATTTGTATAGGTATCTATAATATTCTTGAATAGGATATTTTACGAAAAAATAACTAAAAAATGGAATAATTAATAGGGTCAATAATAAATATTTATTTACCCTGAAAATTATTCTTTATATTAATAGTGACCCTGATATGTCACTAATACAGTAAATTAGTTATTTAGGTTTACCTTTATTCTTTGAATAAATAGGAAGTTCCGATACCGCATATATACCTTGTAGCATGTAAATATGGTATAAAAACATTACATAATATATAGTTTCTATTAACAATATTTATGTTTATTTTTAGTTGCTTTAAAGGTACAGTACGTAGAAATTCCTACACCAAATAAATTAATATAACAAACAGTTGGTGCTTGTTATCCTACTATTATCAAGTGGTTATATTTGTGTTTTGTTGAACTGGAAATATCTTTGTGGGCGGTTTGCGTATTAGTATTGTGTTGCTGTGAAACTTTAATACTCTACTGTTAAAATAATTCTTCTACGTGTTAGTGAGAGCTCTTAAGTAGTATCAATAAGCATCTGCCAACAAATTTTGAAAATCTACATTTTATGATACGTCTGTAAGGAAATTTTAAATTGTTAAATAAAATCTCAAGTTCACTTTTGTTTTCTAACAAATAAAAATTTGAAGCATTTAATCGATTTAAGAAGTTATTTAATTTATATTTGTAAATAATGAAACAGGTTGAGTTATAGATGATGACTACTACAGAAGCTAAGCGTATCTGGTGAATGTATGGAGTGACTTCTTTTGGCTGGATATGGATGTTTTATTAAAACATTAAAAATAAATTTAAGTGGATATTTTCTAACTAACCAACTCGTTGTGTGATTTAATATGAAAAAAAATTAGTCTTTTCGTAGATTATAACTATATCCTTTACCCAAAAACATTGTGCCTTAACTTAAATCCACGTAATAAAATTATTTATGTAAAACAGATTGTAATACAAATTTTGCTGAAGTAACGTTAAAACCTTCAAGTGAAGTTTGAAATGATAAATCTAACCTAACAATTTCAATCGATAAACACATAAGAACAGGAAGATATGGTTACAATATATGCTGTTAAAATTCATTTAGTAAGGCTTTATTCCTGAAATTTTAAATCTTATTTGTGTTTTCATAAACCCACAATAAAATTTTTATATTATAATGACAATATTATAAGGTAATTATTTCGGAAATACAACATTGTAGTGAAAAAGATACTGACCAGATTATACACACTGATACAAAACGACACACACACACACACACACACACACACACACACACATATATATATATATATCATATTTCTAAATAATGTATAGGGCCTACATACTTTTATTTATTTATTTATTAACCTTGCATTTATCTATGAGGTTAATATCGATATCGACCAGAACAATTTTATGTTACAATAAAAATTTATCAGCTCTACATTCATCGTTTATATAGGTAATATTTAGATTTAAAGGAAGATTGTAATATATAAAAGGTATTTTTTAATAACAGAAAATATAAAAAATTGTTAAATTAAATAGTTTTTTGTCTCATATTATTCAGTCTCATTATAAAATATTCTGAATAACTGTTTTATTATGAGGAAACGTAATTTTTCTAGATATATTTTCGCAGCTATAATAAGTAATCAGCGTTAGTAGAGCAAACGTTACGTAAGGGTAGATTCACCTTTAGTTTTTAATATAAACCACAACACTGATTTGCGCTGAAATGTTCCTGGATATATTGTTATAGCAAGCAATCTGATTTTCAAGTAATACATGGTTATATTATAATGATTTAGATAGTGATAATTTTGATATTACTGTATAAAAGTAATATAATAGTACAAGATCTCATCTAGGGTCAATGACAACTGTCATCAATTTGTGCTCACTTCATTACTGTAATTGGATGTACGTCATTATGTAATTACTGGTTTAGTTCCCTCCAATATATTACTAAACTCAGAGTTGAGCTCTATTAACCGCCTTTAAGTAACCTTTGGAATACTTTGGTGATAAAATTTGTTTTCTTATAATACTTAACAGAATATTAGTCGATAGTAAATTAACAGCCGAAAATTAAGAAAATTTAAAAAAAAGGCTGTTTATATATGTAAGCGAATATATAAACAACAAGAGTTTTAAGGAGAAGTAATAGTGTATAAATAAAGTAAGTACATTAAGGCTAGGAAAAATCGAATTTCATTATAATGTTAACTATATTACACATTACAGAAGTTCTACTTAAGCTAGGCTGATAATTTGTTTTTAATTCTTTTACAAATTTAGTTTTTAAGGTAAAATTAAGGTCAATTTTATTTTTTATTTTACCTTTATTTAGATTTTTTGAGATTTTAATTGTAAATTAAAAAATAAAATTGCTATATTTACAAAAATACAAATCTATTTTAATAAGCATGTTTTTATATGAATATTTTGGAATGTAAAAACAAACACCCACTGTGAGCAATTTATATTGGTTACAAAGAATAGGTAGAGATATCTTGTCCGGTTCTCATGTAATGTAGAAAAAAGTAAAAACGTTGTTTTTCAGCTGGTTCACAAAATATATTGGATGACAAAAAATTCCAAAATTAAATATTAATTTACCCGATTTTGTGTCTTTCTGCACCATAATTGGATTAGTTTAGGACCTGAATAATGTTTGTAGGGAATTGACAAAACAGCAAATCACTTCTCAATATGGGTTTCATAAGATAAATCCGAATCATCATTATCTGTTTAAAGGTAACCAAGTTTTTGAAAATCTGCTGCTGCTTTCTTTGTTGCAGTTATTTCCCATCTTGATTATTTTAAAGGGTTTTTTCTCTTTAATAATATGGAAGGTGTATATATGCTTGATGTATTTAGAACTTAAACGCACTTTGGTTTTGTCATTATGATATGGTAATAGTTTCTTATGCGAATGTTTTATGTAATATAAAGTGTAATGTCAATTAGTAGGGTTTGACCGACATGAAACTCTCTCACTCTTAATCGTGCCAAAATGAAGCTAATGGGTTAACTATTATTTATCTATTAATAAAAAAAATAATCCACAAAGTCAATAACAGATCACCTAAACATTGTTAAATTATTTTCCAAGTAAAAGTGTATTAATCAATCTTGAAATATTTAACATAAATATGGTCACCCAAAGACGGGAAGAATAATTTTATACTTGGCGATTCGCCCCACAGCTGAGCGGCCCTAACCTAAACGTTGAATTGACGTATTTTGGTACGTACCCTTTTAGAAACATTTAAAGTTAGTTTAATTGCTCGTAAATTCCTCACATAAAAAAACAACACGATGAGATGATCCTAATATATTCGTGATTTGGAAAGAACATTTCATAATTATAGCATACTATTAAATGTACAGAATGGCTTAATTGTTTAGTTTAAATCAGTCGCAAAACTTAAATATAGTTAGTCAATTTAAACAGACTCAATTAAAGTTCTTCTAGATCATAAATTATATCGTTGATAAAATTATGAATTTTTTAAATATAAAAACTTATTTATGTTTTTTAAATGCAATTTAGAATAGCATCAATTCTTGTTTGAATAAACAGCGAAAAACAAGAAAATAACAATCGAAATATTTTTATTGCAACCTAAAGAAGGCACTACAAAAATACCTAACACTCGTTGTGAAAAGCAAATACATAGGTTTT